>NW_026047420.1:157500-162500 GCF_023864345.2 Schistocerca serialis cubense
TTGGCTCTGAGGATCGGGGCGTGTCGGGCTTGGTCGGGAAGTGGGTCAGCGCTAACGTGCCGGGCCTGGGCGAGGTGAGTGCCGTAGGGGTGCCGGTAAGTGCGGGCGTTTAGCGCGGGCGTGGTCTGCTCTCGCCGTTGGTCGGCCTCGTGCTGGCCGGCGGTGCAGGATGCGCGCGCCTGCGCGGCGTTCGCGCCCCGGTGCTTCAACCTGCGTGCAGGATCCGAGCTCGGTCCCGTGCCTTGGCCTCCCACGGATCTTCCTTGCTGCGAGGCCGCGTCCGCCTTAGCGTGCTCCTCCGGGGGCGCGCGGGTGCGCGGATTCTCTTCGGCCGCCATTCAACGATCAACTCAGAACTGGCACGGACTGGGGGAATCCGACTGTCTAATTAAAACAAAGCATTGCGATGGCCCTAGCGGGTGTTGACGCAATGTGATTTCTGCCCAGTGCTCTGAATGTCAACGTGAAGAAATTCAAGCAAGCGCGGGTAAACGGCGGGAGTAACTATGACTCTCTTAAGGTGGCCAAGTGGCGGCGGTGTGGCTGCATCCGGACTTGGCTTTTCGAAGTGCGGTCTTGATGTAGTCGTGCTGCTGCTGCGAGGTGCCTTCCTTGGGTTATAGTTACAGGGAGAGTGATGCGCAATACATGGGCCTAGCCCTCTTAGCCTCTCCTCTCCTGCGGTCTTCTCCCCTTCTCGTGGGCCCGCTGATTTTCGCAGAGTGGAAGACCGCACCAGGGGCTTGGGGGGGTTACCAGCCCCCCCTCGCACTATCCCTTTGTTAGTTGGGGGCAGTAATCAAAGAATAAGTGGTGGCCCTTCCGCTGAAGGTGCCACCCCAACTCCCCCAGCACCTAGCCGGCCAACCGGCCGTGCCGAAAATCTTGTACCTTTTGCAGCTGTATACGCCTGTAGTGAGTGCCACCGCAGCTTCACCACCAAGAATGGTCTCGGGGTCCATCGCCGCCGCCAACATCTTGCGGCCGCCAACGCGGAGATCGTGACGGAGAGGCATCGCGCGAGGTGGACGGAGGAAGAAGTCCTGTCGCTCGCCAAGGCGGAGGCCGAACTGTTCCTTGAGAGGGACGCCCGGTTCTTCTTTGTTAATCAAGAGCTCATCAGGATGTTCCCCGACCGAACGCTTGAGGCAATCAAGTGCCGACGGCGGCAAGCTGCCCACAAGCAGCTTGTCCGCCAGTTCATGGAGGCGCTTGAGATCGGTCGGGGGGAAGAGCCGGCGTCCCGCCGGGGAGCAGCGAGCCCGCCGCCTGACGCGGGCGAGGCCGCTGCGCCGCCCGTCGACGCAGCCGAGGACTTCGCGGCCGACACCACCGGGCCGCCGCCGGAGGGGCCGACTGACGCCGCCATCTGGGAGCATCTGGCGGGGCTACCTGCTTCCGCCCAGCGTTTCTCTGCCCTGGATCGAGTCATAGGTCTGGGGTGGGGCACGCCGCCCGATGTCATCCTGGGCATGCTCCCGGATGCCCTTGCGTCGGTCGGGTCCAGAGGGGAGAGATCGATCACCAGGACACAGCGGCCGCGCCAACCATCGAAGCGGCCGCCTGCCGCGCCGCCGACGCAGAAGCGCAAGCGGCGCCGCTGGGAATACGCAAGAACGCAGGATGCCTTCCGACGGTCGCGTGCACGTTGCGTGCGCGGCCTCTTGGATGGCACCCTGCTCCAGCCGCCACCTGCCATCCCTGGTCTGCTGGACTTCTGGGCGGACCTCTTCACTAAGAAGCCCGTCTCCACCGCGGGCTTCATCCGTGACCGCCTCCTCCCGCACTCGGAGCCTGTCGCTCTTGAGTGCCTATGGGGGCCGGTCACACATGAGGAGGTCGCCGCCGCGTTGCCGCCCAGGGGATCAGCAGCTGGGCCTGACGGCCTTACCCCAGCGGAGTTGCGGCGCCTGCCGCATGAAGTCCTGGTGAAAGTGATGAATCTCTTCCTTCTGGCCCGCGCCCTTCCGGAACGCCTGCTTCGCGCGCGGACGTCCCTTCTCCCGAAAACGGCTGCACCAACATCCCCCGCTGACTTTCGCCCCATTACGGTCTGCTCGGTGTTGGCGCGGACCTTTCACAAGGTTCTCGCGTCACGCCTGATGCGCGCTTGTGCTGTGGACGAACGTCAGCGGGCATTCATCCCTCGGGATGGGATGTTGGAAAATACTTTCATCTTGGACACTGCTCTCACCGACGCAGTTCGCTCCTGCCGCTCTGTCTTTGTGGCATCGATCGACGTATCTAAGGCATTTGATTCGGTGGATCATGCTGCCCTTCGCCCCGTGCTGAAGGCGCATGGCCTACCGGATTGCTTTGTCGAGTATGTCGAGCGGTGCTACGAGGGCAGCACGACAGTGATAGCGGACGGCGCCGGCGTGGGCGTGTCTGTGCAGCCAGCACGGGGCGTTCGCCAGGGCGATCCCCTCTCCCCCCTCCTGTTCAACTTTGCGGTGGACTACGTTTTAGGCCAACTGCCCTCCCACATCGGAGCTCGGATCCTCGGTCGCAGAGTCAACGCTGCGGCCTTTGCAGATGACGTCTTGCTGTTTGCAGCGACCCCGAGGGGCTTGCAGTCCCTCATCGACGCAGCTACCGCAGCCCTCGCCCACCTGGGGCTGCAGATCAACGCCCGGAAGTGTTTCACCCTCGCCTTAGTCGCGTCAGGGCGCGAGAAGAAGGTGAAGGTGGACAGCAATGTCACCTTCACAGCAGGCAATACCACCTTGCCTGCCCTGCGTGTGGGTGAAACCTTCCGGTACCTGGGGCTGCAATTTTCCACGGCGGGTCGCTGTGTCTTCAACCCACGTCGCCACCTGGTGGAGCAGCTTGACGTCATCTCCCGAGCTCCGCTGAAGCCGCAACAGCGCCTCCACGCTCTCACCAACGTACTTCTCCCTGGCCTGTACCACGGGCTGGCCCTCAGCCGCACCCGGGTGGGTGCATTGAAGTCGGCCGACGTCACCATCCGGGCCGCCGTCAGGAGATGGTTCCGCCTTCCGGCGGACACCCCCCTGGGATACTTCCACGCTCCTGTTGCCCAGGGGGGCCTCGGCATTCCATCTTGCCGATGGATGGGTCCAACCCTCCGTCGGTCCCGTCTCCTGGCGCTGAAGAAGATAGGGCCAGCCTGCGACGGTGCAGGCATGGAGGAGGTGCAGCGTGAGATCGAGGTGCTGGAGCGCCACCTAATGTGGGAGGGCCACCTCCTCAAATCGTCAACGCAGGTTGGGGAAATGTGGGCGGCGCGCCTACACATCGCCATTGACGGTGCGGCGCTGTCATCTTCTGCCGCCGTCAGTGGCCAACATCAGTGGGTCGCCGACACCAGTCGCCTGCTATCTGGGCGTGAATACATCGACGCCCTCCGCGCCCGCATCAACGCCTTCCCTACGAAGGCACGGCGCAGTCGCGGGCGGGAGGCGGACACCACATGCCGCGCGGGGTGCCAGGCCGTGGAGACCGCCAACCACGTACTTCAGGCTTGCTTTAGGACGCACGGGTCCCGGGTCAAGCGCCATGACGCTGTAGTGCGTTATGTCGCCCGTGGACTCGCGCAGAGGGGCTTCAATGTCTCCGTGGAGCCCCACCTCCGAACACCTGAGGGCATCCGCAAGCCTGACGTGGTGGCGGTCAAAGACGGCATCGCCCGCGTGGTCGACGCCCAGATAGTCGGAGACCACCTCCGGCTCGACTGGTGTCACTCCCAGAAGGCGGCCTACTACGACACGCCGTCCATCCGGCGTGCCATCTCCAACCTGCACCGTGACGTTGAGGAGGTGATTGTGTCCACCGCGACGTTGAACTGGAGGGGTGTATGGTCTCCAGCGTCGGCGAGGGATCTCGCCGCCTTAGGCTTCCGACCCCGAGAACTGGCGGTGCTGAGCACCAGAACACTACAGAGCTGCTGCAAAATGTACAAGATTTTCGAGCGTATGACGGCTCCTAGCCCGAAGCAGCGAGTCGGCGTCGGCTAGGCTGCTGGATATTTTTCTTCGCCTTGACTCCTGGGGCCTATCCACAGGAGGAATAACCCGTCTTTGTTCTTTCTTCTATTTGTCTGTAATTTGTGTTATTTTTGTTTTCCTTCCTGCACTTATATATGTACTTATATGTTAGTTGTATACTTTTATTGTGGCTTCGCCCTTGTAAGTCCCCACCTCGGTGGCGGACATGGCGAGAACACCTGCCACACATATATTTGTATATATATTTGTGTTATTCAGTTTCTGAATAAAGACGGCTGTTGAATGGCCAAGTGGCGGCGGTGTGGCTGCATCCGGACTTGGCTTTTCGAAGTGCGGTCTTGATGTAGTCGTGCTGCTGCTGCGAGGTGCCTTCCTTGGGTTATGGTTACAGGGAGAGTGATGCGCAATACATGGGCCTAGCCCTCTTAGCCTCTCCTCTCCTGCGGTCTTCTCCCCTTCTCGTGGGCCCGCTGATTTTCGCAGAGTGGAAGACCGCACCAGGGGCTTGGGGGGGTTACCAGCCCCCCCTCGCACTATCCCTTTTTTAGTTGGGGGCTGTATTCAGAGAAAAAGTGGTGGCCCTTCCGCTGAAGGTGCCACCCCAACTCCCCCAGCACCTAGCCGGCCAACCGGCCGTGCCGAAAATCTTGTAACTTTTGCAGCTGTATACGCCTGTAGTGAGTGCCACCGCAGCTTCACCACCAAGAACGGTCTCGGGGTCCATCGCCGCCGCCAACACCTTGCGGCCGCCAACGCGGAGATCGTCACGGAGAGGCATCGCGCGAGGTGGACGGAGGAAGAAGTCCTGTCGCTCGCCAAGGCGGAGGCCGAACTGTTCCTCGAGAGGGACGCCCGGTTCTTCTTTGTAAATCAAGAGCTCCTCAGGATGTTCCCCGACCGAACGCTTGAGGCAATCAAGTGCCGACGGCGGCAAGCTGCCCACAAGCAGCTTGTCCGCCAATTCATGGAGGCGCTTGAGATCGGTCGGGGGGAAGAGCCGGCGTCCCGCCGGGGAGCAGCGAGCCCGCTGCC
>NW_026047420.1:167500-175000 GCF_023864345.2 Schistocerca serialis cubense
CATGAATGTGCACAGTAAAGATACCATACCGCCATCTATGGGAATGTGACGCAACGACATTGACATCGAGGCCAGAATGGACACCTCCACCTACAGGGATCCGCCGGAACTACGCCAACCATGCTGGCAAAACAGTACCTCCATCTATACAAATATGGCGAAACCACATGCGATAGCTCCATCTATGCGAATCTGACAACACTACGTCCGCCATGTCGAGCGCACCACAAAACATACCGCCATCTGTAGGTCTCCCTCAGCATGAGCTCCTGCAACGACGATACCGCCATCTATGGGACGCCAAGCCGACTAAGACATCGATGGGCCCACAGTGCCCATCTTTCGACGCCACCCACAAAGCATGCAGCCTCTCTCGACCACAGCACCCATACGCCAGTGCCTCTGCCGCACGAAGTCGTGGACCGGCAATCACACCACCTGCACCCGTTCGTGCCCCACCCCAACCGCCAAACTCGCATCGCCAGCGGATGAACGGCGGACGTTTCCCGCACTCGTAAGGTGCAATCCACACCTATAACATGCGTTTCATGAAGAGATATTTCCAATATGCGACATTCCCGCTGTCCCTATTCATGAGCTGCGAGCTGTACCACGTACAAGCTACAGACGCGATCGCATTGCTCACTGTACGGATTCTCATGCTGAGCCATCAGCTAGGAAGCGCCCCATCCATGTCGGCACCCGTGGGCGTTGCACTCGCAGTCGCAAAAAACGCTGGGCACATATATGTCTCGGAAGAGTAACGACAGTCCGAGTCTCCTGCGTGGGAAGAGTCTTTCTAGGCCCTGACCCACGGGAAGGGTGTAGCTTCCCCCATCCCGGACATTTGACGTCGTCACACTACCGGTATTGACTAATAGACTGATTGCTGATAATCATTAGCCATACACTGGGGGAAACGGCCGACAGGGGCGGCAACATAGTGGAGCCGCAGTGTCACTAATGTACAGAGATAGAACAGTTTCGACTGGAACCAGAGTAACCGTATACACGGCACTGATGAGTAATAGATGCAGAGCCATCAGAATACAATGTATACAACCGTCCCTATACATGCTGAAAGACTCTGCACACAATGAGAACCACACGTCAGCCAGACACTCTTATCACACACTACTCTCTTATCACACACTACTCTCTTATCACACACTACTCTCTGCCTGTAACAGGCACACACACAATATCTAACCACCAGCATGGAAGAACATCCAGTGCATCCTCTCCGCCACATGACACAATCCACACTATCATTACCAGACCGGGAGGTCCACCCAGAAAACACAATATCCCACCCTTCCGACATCCGCACATTGCTCAGCTAAGCCACGAACACCCACACATGTCCTACACAGGGGTGCACCCAACATCACAATACTGCCTCCTGTCACAGCACACATTCAATGGCAGGAATGAAAGACACAGATCTGCCACAACCATGGAATTGGAGCGCCGCCTGTCATGAGCCAAAAGTGCATCCTGACGTGACAAATCAGATAATACCGCAGGCATCCAATTACGATAATCACTATCAACGAACCTGCCGCCGCCCCCCCCCCCAATACACCTTTCCCTACAACAATGTGTATCTGAACCTACGCCATATTGTACCTTAACCTAACCTATATCGTACCTTAACCTAACCTAAATTGTACCTTAACCTAACCTATATCGTACCTTAACCTAACCTATATCGTACCTTAACCTAACCTATATTGTACCTTAACCTAACCTATATTGTACCTTAACCTAACCTACGTTGTGCCTTAACCTAACCTACGTTGTGCTTAACCTAACCTACGTTGTGCCTTAACCTAACCTACGTTGTGCCTTAACCTAACCTATGTTGTGCCTTAACCTAACCTACGTTGTGCCTTAACCTAACCTACGTTGTGCCTTAACCTAACCTACGTTGTGCCTTAACCTAACCTACGTTGTGCCTTAACCTAACCTACGTTGTGCCTTAACCTAACCTACGTTGTGCCTTAACCTAACCTACGTTGTGCCTTAACCTAACCTACGTTGTGCCTTAACCTAACCTACGTTGTGCCTTAACCTAACCTACGTTGTGCCTTAACCTAACCTACGTTGTGCCTTAACCTAACCTACGTTGTGCCTTAACCTAACCTACGTTGTGCCTTAACCTAACCTACATTGTGCCTTAACCTAACCTACGTTGTGCCTTAACCTAACCTACGTTGTGCCTTAACCTAACCTACGTTGTGCCTTAACCTAACCTACGTTGTGCCTTAACCTAACCTACGTTGTGCCTTAACCTAACCTACGTTGTGCCTTAACCTAACCTACGTTGTGCCTTAACCTAACCTACGTTGTGCCTTAACCTAACCTACGTTGTGCCTTAACCTAACCTACGTTGTGCCTTAACCTAACCTAATTTGTGCCTTAACCTAACCTAATTTGTGCCTTAACCTAACCTAATTTGTGCCTTAACCTAACCTAATTTGTGCCTTAACCTAACCTAATTTGTGCCTTAACCTAACCTAATTTGTGCCTTAACCTAACCTAATTTGTGCCTTAACCTAACCTACGTTGTGCCTTAACCTAACCTACGTTGTGCCTTAACCTAACCTACGTTGTGCCTTAACCTAACCTACGTTGTGCCTTAACCTAACCTACGTTGTGCCTTAACCTAACCTACGTTGTGCCTTAACCTAACCTACGTTGTGCCTTAACCTAACCTATGTTGTGCCTTAACCTAACCTACGTTGTGCCTTAACCTAACCTACGTTGTGCCTTAACCTAACCTACGTTGTGCCTTAACCTAACCTACGTTGTGCCTTAACCTAACCTACGTTGTGCCTTAACCTAACCTACGTTGTGCCTTAACCTAACCTACGTTGTGCCTTAACCTAACCTACGTTGTGCCTTAACCTAACCTACGTTGTGCCTTAACCTAACCTACGTTGTGCCTTAACCTAACCTAATTTGTGCCTTAACCTAACCTAATTTGTGCCTTAACCTAACCTAATTTGTGCCTTAACCTAACCTAATTTGTGCCTTAACCTAACCTAATTTGTGCCTTAACCTAACCTAATTTGTGCCTTAACCTAACCTAATTTGTGCCTTAACCTAACCTAATTTGTGCCTTAACCTAACCTACGTTGTGCCTTAACCTAACCTACGTTGTGCCTTAACCTAACCTACGTTGTGCCTTAACCTAACCTACGTTGTGCCTTAACCTAACCTACGTTGTGCCTTAACCTAACCTACGTTGTGCCTTAACCTAACCTACGTTGTGCCTTAACCTAACCTACGTTGTGCCTTAACCTAACCTACGTTGTGCCTTAACCTAACCTACGTTGTGCCTTAACCTAACCTAATTTGTGCCTTAACCTAACCTAATTTGTGCCTTAACCTAACCTAATTTGTGCCTTAACCTAACCTAATTTGTGCCTTAACCTAACCTAATTTGTGCCTTAACCTAACCTACGTTGTGCCTTAACCTAACCTACGTTGTGCCTTAACCTAACCTACGTTGTGCCTTAACCTAACCTACGTTGTGCCTTAACCTAACCTACGTTGTGCCTTAACCTAACCTACGTTGTGCCTTAACCTAACCTAGTTTGTGCCTTAACCTAACCTAATTTGTGCCTTAACGTAACCCATGTTGTGCCGTAACGTAACCCATGTTGTGCCGTAACGTAACCCATGTTGTGCCGTAACGTAACCCATGTTGTGCCGTAACGTAACCCATGTTGTGCCGTAACGTAACCCATGTTGTGCCGTAATGTAACCCATGTTGTGCCGTAACGTAACCCATGTTGTGCCGTAACGTAACCCATGTTGTGCCGTAACGTAACCCATGTTGTGCCGTAACGTAACCCATGTTGTGCCGTAACGTAACCCATGTTGTGCCGTAACGTAACCCATGTTGTGCCGTAACGTAACCCATGTTGTGCCGTAACGTAACCTATAATATGCCTTAACCTAACCTATAATATGCCTTAACCTAACCTATAATATGCCTTAACCTAACCTATAATATGCCTTAACCTAACCTATAATATGCCTTAACCTAACCTATAATATGCCTTAACCTAACCTATAATATGCCTTAACCTAACCTATAATATGCCTTAACCTAACCTATAATATGCCTTAACCTAACCTATAATATGCCTTAACCTAACCTATAATATGCCTTAACCTAACCTAAAGTGCGCCGTAACCAAAACTATATTGCGCCTTAACCTGACGCACGTTGTCGCTGAACCTGCTCTGTAATTGTTATGCAACTCGTTAAATTAGTGTAGTGTTGCCTAACCGCAACCCTCGCAATATAGTTCGCTACTCGCACTGCCCGGTCCCCTGTGTATCGCGTCATGTTAAACACCTTGCAGGTGTTGCTGACTTTCCACATGCTCCTGCTATACACTGTAATGTGGATAGCAGCAGGACGTACATGCCCCCCCCCCCTTCCCCCCTGCCTTCGCAAGCTGGTCGGTGAGAAGTTTGCATGTTCAACGCCCTTCGCATGCCGACGTACTCAGCCTACGTTGTGGTACGGCCTGTCACCTGTCCGCCGATGTACGCAAAACCCACAAACTGTACTGCACATTGGTCCGTATGTACTGAATGATACATCGTGGCACATGTGGCCGTATGACGACTGCGCCTAGCAACGGCGGACCATACAGTCCAAATATTGTGCACGCAGCTACGTGTCGTCTCCCTATAAGAGCTGGATTGCAGTGTGGTACGCCATACAGACGTGTGGGAGGAACGGACGCCCTGGATGGCGATCAGCATGAGCAGTCTGTTGATGTAGTGGAGCGTGTATTCGGACGTAGTCGTCTCTTCTCACACACCGTGATAGCATGTTGCACCGTGTTCCACATCTGCGACATGCTGCAGAGGCCGGCTGACAGTCGTTCGCGCAATGGACACCGCATACGTACGGGGTCGACCTTCCACGTGTTCTCTAGGCGTGCACATGTTGTTGCGTCTATGTGGGCAGACGTAGTGTGTTGTGACACCTGACACAGGCATGCAATACTCGTTGCAAATGGCGATGGACGTGTACGTTTGCTGGTGACGTTACGCAAATGAACAACTGGTAACCCGTTGTGGTGCGGTTGTTCTCGCTAGAGGTGAATCAGTGTTGGCGACGATCGGTCGAGCTATTAACCGGTTGTTTCAGGGATACCCACCATGCCCACGAACGTGAAAGGGGATCTGGGTGTGAGGCGATACGCGGCGGTGGCTGGGTGGGACCGTCCCCGGCCGGTGAGGGGGGGCCGCCCGGCGTGCTGGCAGCGCGGTGCGTGGGCGCACGCGCTACAGCCGGCTGGTGGGGGCGGCCAGTGGCAGGCGCGCCGGCCGACGGACGCGGCAGGCGGCGCAGCTGCGCGCCGGCGCCCCCTGCTCGCGGCGCCTTGCGGCCAAAGTAGGTCCTCGCGGGCCCGGTGCGAAGCGCGGTGGCCATCTGCAGTGTGCTGGTCCGATTGAGGACTTTGTGCGCTGAGGATGCGCCGCCGCCCGGCGCTCGGCGCCGCGACGCCGTCTGCTGCTCGGTCGCCCCAGCGGTTCTCGCAGGTGGTTTGTATCGCAGCTGTGCGGACGTGTTGGCGCGTGCGCTGTGCTGGGAGAGTTCGCTTCGGCACCCAAGTGGGGCTTTTGTCCTTCTGTGGCGCCGGCGTTGGAGCTGCCGGTCACCGTAGGTGGCGCGTGTTGTCTCCCGCCGGCAATGCCACGACAGCACGCTCCCGGGCCTCTGTCGGCAGCGGCAAGCTCAGTTGGGAGCACGGGTGGTCGCACCTAAAGCGTCTACTCGCCTAACTCCGGGCGATTGCGCCTCTCTCGAACCCGACCAAGTACTTAGGACGGCGCTGCGCGCCGCCGGGACCTGAGAGGGTTTCGAGGTGTGTTGTGCAGGGGAGCTCAGCCTCCTCCTGTTTGCAGAATAATTGAGCGGACGCTTGCGTGTTCGCGCGGGTCCCCGGGACACACTCCCGGGCGGCCGGCTGCTCAGCTCTAGTTGACGCAGCTCCCTGGTTGATCCTGCCAGTAGTCATATGCTTGTCTCAAAGATTAAGCCATGCATGTCTCAGTACAAGCCGCATGAAGGTGAAACCGCGAATGGCTCATTAAATCAGTTATGGTTCCTTAGATCGTACCCACGTTACTTGGATAACTGTGGTAATTCTAGAGCTAATACATGCAAACAGAGTCCCGACCAGAGATGGAAGGGACGCTTTTATTAGATCAAAACCAATCGGTCGGCTCGTCCGGTCCGTTTGCCTTGGTGACTCTGAATAACTTTGGGCTGATCGCATGGTCCTCGTACCGGCGACGCATCTTTCAAATGTCTGCCTTATCAACTGTCGATGGTAGGTTCTGCGCCTACCATGGTTGTAACGGGTAACGGGGAATCAGGGTTCGATTCCGGAGAGGGAGCCTGAGAAACGGCTACCACATCCAAGGAAGGCAGCAGGCGCGCAAATTACCCACTCCCGGCACGGGGAGGTAGTGACGAAAAATAACGATACGGGACTCATCCGAGGCCCCGTAATCGGAATGAGTACACTTTAAATCCTTTAACGAGTATCTATTGGAGGGCAAGTCTGGTGCCAGCAGCCGCGGTAATTCCAGCTCCAATAGCGTATATTAAAGTTGTTGCGGTTAAAAAGCTCGTAGTTGGATTTGTGTCCCACGCTGTTGGTTCACCGCCCGTCGGTGTTTAACTGGCATGTATCGTGGGACGTCCTGCCGGTGGGGCGAGCCGAAGGCGTGCGACCGCCTCGTGCGTGCTCGTGCGTCCCGAGGCGGACCCCGTTGAAATCCTACCAGGGTGCTCTTTATTGAGTGTCTCGGTGGGCCGGCACGTTTACTTTGAACAAATTAGAGTGCTTAAAGCAGGCAAGCCCGCCTGAATACTGTGTGCATGGAATAATGGAATAGGACCTCGGTTCTATTTTGTTGGTTTTCGGAACCCGAGGTAATGATTAATAGGGACAGGCGGGGGCATTCGTATTGCGACGTTAGAGGTGAAATTCTTGGATCGTCGCAAGACGAACAGAAGCGAAAGCATTTGCCAAGTATGTTTTCATTAATCAAGAACGAAAGTTAGAGGTTCGAAGGCGATCAGATACCGCCCTAGTTCTAACCATAAACGATGCCAGCCAGCGATCCGCCGCAGTTCCTCCGATGACTCGGCGGGCAGCCTCCGGGAAACCAAAGCTTTTGGGTTCCGGGGGAAGTATGGTTGCAAAGCTGAAACTTAAAGGAATTGACGGAAGGGCACCACCAGGAGTGGAGCCTGCGGCTTAATTTGACTCAACACGGGAAACCTCACCAGGCCCGGACACCGGAAGGATTGACAGATTGATAGCTCTTTCTTGATTCGGTGGGTGGTGGTGCATGGCCGTTCTTAGTTGGTGGAGCGATTTGTCTGGTTAATTCCGATAACGAACGAGACTCTAGCCTGCTAACTAGTCGCGTGACATCCTTCGTGCTGTCAGC
>NW_026047420.1:177500-180000 GCF_023864345.2 Schistocerca serialis cubense
TTCTCAAACTTTAAATGGGTGAGATCTCCGGCTTGCTTGATATGCTGAAGCCGCGAGCAAACGACTCGGATCGGAGTGCCAAGTGGGCCACTTTTGGTAAGCAGAACTGGCGCTGTGGGATGAACCAAACGCCGAGTTAAGGCGCCCGAATCGACGCTCATGGGAAACCATGAAAGGCGTTGGTTGCTTAAGACAGCAGGACGGTGGCCATGGAAGTCGGAATCCGCTAAGGAGTGTGTAACAACTCACCTGCCGAAGCAACTAGCCCTGAAAATGGATGGCGCTGAAGCGTCGTGCCTATACTCGGCCGTCAGTCTGGCAGTCATGGCCGGTCCTTGCGGCCGGCCGCGAAGCCCTGACGAGTAGGAGGGTCGCGGCGGTGGGCGCAGAAGGGTCTGGGCGTGAGCCTGCCTGGAGCCGCCGTCGGTGCAGATCTTGGTGGTAGTAGCAAATACTCCAGCGAGGCCCTGGAGGGCTGACGCGGAGAAGGGTTTCGTGTGAACAGCCGTTGCACACGAGTCAGTCGATCCTAAGCCCTAGGAGAAATCCGATGTTGATGGGGGCCGTCATAGCATGATGCACTTTGTGCTGGCCCCCGTTGGGCGAAAGGGAATCCGGTTCCTATTCCGGAACCCGGCAGCGGAACCGATACAAGTCGGGCCCCTCTTTTAGAGATGCTCGTCGGGGTAACCCAAAAGGACCCGGAGACGCCGTCGGGAGATCGGGGAAGAGTTTTCTTTTCTGCATGAGCGTTCGAGTTCCCTGGAATCCTCTAGCAGGGAGATAGGGTTTGGAACGCGAAGAGCACCGCAGTTGCGGCGGTGTCCCGATCTTCCCCTCGGACCTTGAAAATCCGGGAGAGGGCCACGTGGAGGTGTCGCGCCGGTTCGTACCCATATCCGCAGCAGGTCTCCAAGGTGAAGAGCCTCTAGTCGATAGAATAATGTAGGTAAGGGAAGTCGGCAAATTGGATCCGTAACTTCGGGATAAGGATTGGCTCTGAGGATCGGGGCGTGTCGGGCTTGGTCGGGAAGTGGGTCAGCGCTAACGTGCCGGGCCTGGGCGAGGTGAGTGCCGTAGGGGTGCCGGTAAGTGCGGGCGTTTAGCGCGGGCGTGGTCTGCTCTCGCCGTTGGTCGGCCTCGTGCTGGCCGGCGGTGCAGGATGCGCGCGCCTGCGCGGCGTTCGCGCCCCGGTGCTTCAACCTGCGTGCAGGATCCGAGCTCGGTCCCGTGCCTTGGCCTCCCACGGATCTTCCTTGCTGCGAGGCCGCGTCCGCCTTAGCGTGCTCCTCCGGGGGCGCGCGGGTGCGCGGATTCTCTTCGGCCGCCATTCAACGATCAACTCAGAACTGGCACGGACTGGGGGAATCCGACTGTCTAATTAAAACAAAGCATTGCGATGGCCCTAGCGGGTGTTGACGCAATGTGATTTCTGCCCAGTGCTCTGAATGTCAACGTGAAGAAATTCAATCAAGCGCGGGTAAACGGCGGGAGTAACTATGACTCTCTTAAGGTAGCCAAATGCCTCGTCATCTAATTAGTGACGCGCATGAATGGATTAACGAGATTCCCGCTGTCCCTATCTAGGACCACGTGGGAAACTGACAGTACACCACGTGGTAGAAGTCTCGCCAGGTTTATGGAAATTACTAACGAGAGTGGGTCGGTTGTATGTTGGCTACTCTGCGTTGAATATAAAAGATTACCTGGCAGTGCCGAGATGCACTAAATGCCAGGACATTAATCATACAAACAAGTATTGTACGCAACCTGATATCATATGCGGCCATTGTGGCCTCTCTGGACATATTAAGAATGGCTGTCCTAATAAGGACAAAGCGGCAGTATGTGTACCATGCAAGAGACGAGGCCGCAAGTGTGGTGGACCTAAAGATTGTCCAACCCACCGAATGTTCTTAGACAGACTTGTCCAAAGAACAGATTACGGCGATATTTAAAGTGGTACAAGTCAATGCCATGCGCAGCCAGATGGTTGCACATGAGCTACGGAAGGTAGCGGAACAAGAAGGAGTTGATATTCTTTTGATACAAGAACCGAACTCCTGTACGGGTCGAGTCCCTGGTTTTCCCGCAACAGCACAGGTGGTATCCTCAGGTGGGAACCCCATGAGTGCAATTATAGTATTGAATAAAACTATTAAAACTACGATATTAAATCAGTTCTGTACTGAGCATATTATAGTTGTACAACTAAATCTGCTGTCTTACAGTATGTACGTTGTAAACGTCTACTGCCAATTCAGACATGACATCAAGATTTATCTTGATCAGCTGAATTGGATTCTAAGAGTTTTAGCCGGGCAGGCTATAATTGTAGCTCTTGATGCTAATGCTAAGTCCCCACTCTGGCACAGCGATGTACAGGACGGTAGGGGTGCGGAGCTTGTGGATTTGATAATGGAAACGCACATGTATGTGCTAAACTTGCCTGGGTACCCCCCGACCTACTCAGGGAGGGCGGGTGCAACATCAAATATTG
>NW_026047420.1:185000-192500 GCF_023864345.2 Schistocerca serialis cubense
AAATATGGCGAAACCACATGCGATAGCTCCATCTATGCGAATCTGACAACACTACGTCCGCCATGTCGAGCGCACCACAAAACATACCGCCATCTGTAGGTCTCCCTCAGCATGAGCTCCTGCAACGACGATACCGCCATCTATGGGACGCCAAGCCGACTAAGACATCGATGGGCCCACAGTGCCCATCTTTCGACGCCACCCACAAAGCATGCAGCCTCTCTCGACCACAGCACCCATACGCCAGTGCCTCTGCCGCACGAAGTCGTGGACCGGCAATCACACCACCTGCACCCGTTCGTGCCCCACCCCAACCGCCAAACTCGCATCGCCAGCGGATGAACGGCGGACGTTTCCCGCACTCGTAAGGTGCAATCCACACCTATAACATGCGTTTCATGAAGAGATATTTCCAATATGCGACATTCCCGCTGTCCCTATTCATGAGCTGCGAGCTGTACCACGTACAAGCTACAGACGCGATCGCATTGCTCACTGTACGGATTCTCATGCTGAGCCATCAGCTAGGAAGCGCCCCATCCATGTCGGCACCCGTGGGCGTTGCACTCGCAGTCGCAAAAAACGCTGGGCACATATATGTCTCGGAAGAGTAACGACAGTCCGAGTCTCCTGCGTGGGAAGAGTCTTTCTAGGCCCTGACCCACGGGAAGGGTGTAGCTTCCCCCATCCCGGACATTTGACGTCGTCACACTACCGGTATTGACTAATAGACTGATTGCTGATAATCATTAGCCATACACTGGGGGAAACGGCCGACAGGGGCGGCAACATAGTGGAGCCGCAGTGTCACTAATGTACAGAGATAGAACAGTTTCGACTGGAACCAGAGTAACCGTATACACGGCACTGATGAGTAATAGATGCAGAGCCATCAGAATACAATGTATACAACCGTCCCTATACATGCTGAAAGACTCTGCACACAATGAGAACCACACGTCAGCCAGACACTCTTATCACACACTACTCTCTTATCACACACTACTCTCTTATCACACACTACTCTCTGCCTGTAACAGGCACACACACAATATCTAACCACCAGCATGGAAGAACATCCAGTGCATCCTCTCCGCCACATGACACAATCCACACTATCATTACCAGACCGGGAGGTCCACCCAGAAAACACAATATCCCACCCTTCCGACATCCGCACATTGCTCAGCTAAGCCACGAACACCCACACATGTCCTACACAGGGGTGCACCCAACATCACAATACTGCCTCCTGTCACAGCACACATTCAATGGCAGGAATGAAAGACACAGATCTGCCACAACCATGGAATTGGAGCGCCGCCTGTCATGAGCCAAAAGTGCATCCTGACGTGACAAATCAGATAATACCGCAGGCATCCAATTACGATAATCACTATCAACGAACCTGCCGCCGCCCCCCCCCCCAATACACCTTTCCCTACAACAATGTGTATCTGAACCTACGCCATATTGTACCTTAACCTAACCTATATCGTACCTTAACCTAACCTAAATTGTACCTTAACCTAACCTATATCGTACCTTAACCTAACCTATATCGTACCTTAACCTAACCTATATTGTACCTTAACCTAACCTATATTGTACCTTAACCTAACCTACGTTGTGCCTTAACCTAACCTACGTTGTGCTTAACCTAACCTGCGTTGTGCCTTAACCTAACCTACGTTGTGCCTTAACCTAACCTACGTTGTGCCTTAACCTAACCTACGTTGTGCCTTAACCTAACCTACGTTGTGCCTTAACCTAACCTACGTTGTGCCTTAACCTAACCTACGTTGTGCCTTAACCTAACCTACGTTGTGCCTTAACCTAACCTACGTTGTGCCTTAACCTAACCTACGTTGTGCCTTAACCTAACCTACGTTGTGCCTTAACCTAACCTACGTTGTGCCTTAACCTAACCTACGTTGTGCCTTAACCTAACCTACGTTGTGCCTTAACCTAACCTACGTTGTGCCTTAACCTAACCTACGTTGTGCCTTAACCTAACCTACGTTGTGCCTTAACCTAACCTACGTTGTGCCTTAACCTAACCTACGTTGTGCCTTAACCTAACCTACGTTGTGCCTTAACCTAACCTACGTTGTGCCTTAACCTAACCTACGTTGTGCCTTAACCTAACCTACGTTGTGCCTTAACCTAACCTACGTTGTGCCTTAACCTAACCTACGTTGTGCCTTAACCTAACCTACGTTGTGCCTTAACCTAACCTACGTTGTGCCTTAACCTAACCTACGTTGTGCCTTAACCTAACCTAATTTGTGCCTTAACCTAACCTAATTTGTGCCTTAACCTAACCTAATTTGTGCCTTAACCTAACCTAATTTGTGCCTTAACCTAACCTAATTTGTGCCTTAACCTAACCTAATTTGTGCCTTAACCTAACCTACGTTGTGCCTTAACCTAACCTACGTTGTGCCTTAACCTAACCTACGTTGTGCCTTAACCTAACCTACGTTGTGCCTTAACCTAACCTACGTTGTGCCTTAACCTAACCTACGTTGTGCCTTAACCTAACCTACGTTGTGCCTTAACCTAACCTACGTTGTGCCTTAACCTAACCTACGTTGTGCCTTAACCTAACCTACGTTGTGCCTTAACCTAACCTACGTTGTGCCTTAACCTAACCTACGTTGTGCCTTAACCTAACCTACGTTGTGCCTTAACCTAACCTACGTTGTGCCTTAACCTAACCTACGTTGTGCCTTAACCTAACCTACGTTGTGCCTTAACCTAACCTACGTTGTGCCTTAACCTAACCTAATTTGTGCCTTAACCTAACCTAATTTGTGCCTTAACCTAACCTAATTTGTGCCTTAACCTAACCTAATTTGTGCCTTAACCTAACCTAATTTGTGCCTTAACCTAACCTAATTTGTGCCTTAACCTAACCTAATTTGTGCCTTAACCTAACCTAATTTGTGCCTTAACCTAACCTACGTTGTGCCTTAACCTAACCTACGTTGTGCCTTAACCTAACCTACGTTGTGCCTTAACCTAACCTACGTTGTGCCTTAACCTAACCTACGTTGTGCCTTAACCTAACCTACGTTGTGCCTTAACCTAACCTACGTTGTGCCTTAACCTAACCTACGTTGTGCCTTAACCTAACCTACGTTGTGCCTTAACCTAACCTACGTTGTGCCTTAACCTAACCTACGTTGTGCCTTAACCTAACCTAATTTGTGCCTTAACCTAACCTAATTTGTGCCTTAACCTAACCTAATTTGTGCCTTAACCTAACCTAATTTGTGCCTTAACCTAACCTAATTTGTGCCTTAACCTAACCTACGTTGTGCCTTAACCTAACCTACGTTGTGCCTTAACCTAACCTACGTTGTGCCTTAACCTAACCTACGTTGTGCCTTAACCTAACCTACGTTGTGCCTTAACCTAACCTACGTTGTGCCTTAACCTAACCTAGTTTGTGCCTTAACCTAACCTAATTTGTGCCTTAACGTAACCCATGTTGTGCCGTAACGTAACCCATGTTGTGCCGTAACGTAACCCATGTTGTGCCGTAACGTAACCCATGTTGTGCCGTAACGTAACCCATGTTGTGCCATAACGTAACCCATGTTGTGCCGTAACGTAACCCATGTTGTGCCGTAACGTAACCCATGTTGTGCCGTAACGTAACCCATGTTGTGCCGTAACGTAACCCATGTTGTGCCGTAACGTAACCCATGTTGTGCCGTAACGTAACCCATGTTGTGCCGTAACGTAACCTATAATATGCCTTAACCTAACCTATAATATGCCTTAACCTAACCTATAATATGCCTTAACCTAACCTATAATATGCCTTAACCTAACCTATAATATGCCTTAACCTAACCTATAATATGCCTTAACCTAACCTATAATATGCCTTAACCTAACCTATAATATGCCTTAACCTAACCTATAATATGCCTTAACCTAACCTATAATATGCCTTAACCTAACCTAAAGTGCGCCGTAACCAAAACTATATTGCGCCTTAACCTGACGCACGTTGTCGCTGAACCTGCTCTGTAATTGTTATGCAACTCGTTAAATTAGTGTAGTGTTGCCTAACCGCAACCCTCGCAATATAGTTCGCTACTCGCACTGCCCGGTCCCCTGTGTATCGCGTCATGTTAAACACCTTGCAGGTGTTGCTGACTTTCCACATGCTCCTGCTATACACTGTAATGTGGATAGCAGCAGGACGTACATGCCCCCCCCCCTTCCCCCCTGCCTTCGCAAGCTGGTCGGTGAGAAGTTTGCATGTTCAACGCCCTTCGCATGCCGACGTACTCAGCCTACGTTGTGGTACGGCCTGTCACCTGTCCGCCGATGTACGCAAAACCCACAAACTGTACTGCACATTGGTCCGTATGTACTGAATGATACATCGTGGCACATGTGGCCGTATGACGACTGCGCCTAGCAACGGCGGACCATACAGTCCAAATATTGTGCACGCAGCTACGTGTCGTCTCCCTATAAGAGCTGGATTGCAGTGTGGTACGCCATACAGACGTGTGGGAGGAACGGACGCCCTGGATGGCGATCAGCATGAGCAGTCTGTTGATGTAGTGGAGCGTGTATTCGGACGTAGTCGTCTCTTCTCACACACCGTGATAGCATGTTGCACCGTGTTCCACATCTGCGACATGCTGCAGAGGCCGGCTGACAGTCGTTCGCGCAATGGACACCGCATACGTACGGGGTCGACCTTCCACGTGTTCTCTAGGCGTGCACATGTTGTTGCGTCTATGTGGGCAGACGTAGTGTGTTGTGACACCTGACACAGGCATGCAATACTCGTTGCAAATGGCGATGGACGTGTACGTTTGCTGGTGACGTTACGCAAATGAACAACTGGTAACCCGTTGTGGTGCGGTTGTTCTCGCTAGAGGTGAATCAGTGTTGGCGACGATCGGTCGAGCTATTAACCGGTTGTTTCAGGGATACCCACCATGCCCACGAACGTGAAAGGGGATCTGGGTGTGAGGCGATACGCGGCGGTGGCTGGGTGGGACCGTCCCCGGCCGGTGAGGGGGGGCCGCCCGGCGTGCTGGCAGCGCGGTGCGTGGGCGCACGCGCTACAGCCGGCTGGTGGGGGCGGCCAGTGGCAGGCGCGCCGGCCGACGGACGCGGCAGGCGGCGCAGCTGCGCGCCGGCGCCCCCTGCTCGCGGCGCCTTGCGGCCAAAGTAGGTCCTCGCGGGCCCGGTGCGAAGCGCGGTGGCCATCTGCAGTGTGCTGGTCCGATTGAGGACTTTGTGCGCTGAGGATGCGCCGCCGCCCGGCGCTCGGCGCCGCGACGCCGTCTGCTGCTCGGTCGCCCCAGCGGTTCTCGCAGGTGGTTTGTATCGCAGCTGTGCGGACGTGTTGGCGCGTGCGCTGTGCTGGGAGAGTTCGCTTCGGCACCCAAGTGGGGCTTTTGTCCTTCTGTGGCGCCGGCGTTGGAGCTGCCGGTCACCGTAGGTGGCGCGTGTTGTCTCCCGCCGGCAATGCCACGACAGCACGCTCCCGGGCCTCTGTCGGCAGCGGCAAGCTCAGTTGGGAGCACGGGTGGTCGCACCTAAAGCGTCTACTCGCCTAACTCCGGGCGATTGCGCCTCTCTCGAACCCGACCAAGTACTTAGGACGGCGCTGCGCGCCGCCGGGACCTGAGAGGGTTTCGAGGTGTGTTGTGCAGGGGAGCTCAGCCTCCTCCTGTTTGCAGAATAATTGAGCGGACGCTTGCGTGTTCGCGCGGGTCCCCGGGACACACTCCCGGGCGGCCGGCTGCTCAGCTCTAGTTGACGCAGCTCCCTGGTTGATCCTGCCAGTAGTCATATGCTTGTCTCAAAGATTAAGCCATGCATGTCTCAGTACAAGCCGCATTAAGGTGAAACCGCGAATGGCTCATTAAATCAGTTATGGTTCCTTAGATCGTACCCACGTTACTTGGATAACTGTGGTAATTCTAGAGCTAATACATGCAAACAGAGTCCCGACCAGAGATGGAAGGGACGCTTTTATTAGATCAAAACCAATCGGTCGGCTCGTCCGGTCCGTTTGCCTTGGTGACTCTGAATAACTTTGGGCTGATCGCACGGTCCTCGTACCGGCGACGCATCTTTCAAATGTCTGCCTTATCAACTGTCGATGGTAGGTTCTGCGCCTACCATGGTTGTAACGGGTAACGGGGAATCAGGGTTCGATTCCGGAGAGGGAGCCTGAGAAACGGCTACCACATCCAAGGAAGGCAGCAGGCGCGCAAATTACCCACTCCCGGCACGGGGAGGTAGTGACGAAAAATAACGATACGGGACTCATCCGAGGCCCCGTAATCGGAATGAGTACACTTTAAATCCTTTAACGAGTATCTATTGGAGGGCAAGTCTGGTGCCAGCAGCCGCGGTAATTCCAGCTCCAATAGCGTATATTAAAGTTGTTGCGGTTAAAAAGCTCGTAGTTGGATTTGTGTCCCACGCTGTTGGTTCACCGCCCGTCGGTGTTTAACTGGCATGTATCGTGGGACGTCCTGCCGGTGGGGCGAGCCGAAGGCGTGCGACCGCCTCGTGCGTGCTCGTGCGTCCCGAGGCGGACCCCGTTGAAATCCTACCAGGGTGCTCTTTATTGAGTGTCTCGGTGGGCCGGCACGTTTACTTTGAACAAATTAGAGTGCTTAAAGCAGGCAAGCCCGCCTGAATACTGTGTGCATGGAATAATGGAATAGGACCTCGGTTCTATTTTGTTGGTTTTCGGAACCCGAGGTAATGATTAATAGGGACAGGCGGGGGCATTCGTATTGCGACGTTAGAGGTGAAATTCTTGGATCGTCGCAAGACGAACAGAAGCGAAAGCATTTGCCAAGTATGTTTTCATTAATCAAGAACGAAAGTTAGAGGTTCGAAGGCGATCAGATACCGCCCTAGTTCTAACCATAAACGATGCCAGCCAGCGATCCGCCGCAGTTCCTCCGATGACTCGGCGGGCAGCCTCCGGGAAACCAAAGCTTTTGGGTTCCGGGGGAAGTATGGTTGCAAAGCTGAAACTTAAAGGAATTGACGGAAGGGCACCACCAGGAGTGGAGCCTGCGGCTTAATTTGACTCAACACGGGAAACCTCACCAGGCCCGGACACCGGAAGGATTGACAGATTGATAGCTCTTTCTTGATTCGGTGGGTGGTGGTGCATGGCCGTTCTTAGTTGGTGGAGCGATTTGTCTGGTTAATTCCGATAACGAACGAGACTCTAGCCTGCTAACTAGTCGCGTGACATCCTTCGTGCTGTCAGCGATTACTTTTCTTCTTAGAGGGACAGGCGGCTTCTAGCCGCACGAGATTGAGCAATAACAGGTCTGTGATGCCCTCAGATGTTCTGGGCCGCACGCGCGCTACACTGAAGGAATCAGCGTGTCTTCCTAGGCCGAAAGGTCGGGGTAACCCGCTGAACCTCCTTCGTGCTAGGGATTGGGGCTTGCAATTGTTCCCCATGAACGAGGAATTCCCAGT
>NW_026047420.1:197500-205000 GCF_023864345.2 Schistocerca serialis cubense
CTCATCGACGCAGCTACCGCAGCCCTCGCCCACCTGGGGCTGCAGATCAACGCCCGGAAGTGTTTCACCCTCGCCTTAGTCGCGTCAGGGCGCGAGAAGAAGGTGAAGGTGGACAGCAATGTCACCTTCACAGCAGGCAACACCACCTTGCCTGCCCTGCGTGTGGGTGAAACCTTCCGGTACCTGGGGCTGCAATTTTCCACGGCGGGTCGCTGTGTCTTCAACCCACGTCGCCACCTGGTGGAGCAGCTTGACGTCATCTCCCGAGCTCCGCTGAAGCCGCAACAGCGCCTCCACGCTCTCACCAACGTACTTCTCCCTGGCCTGTACCACGGGCTGGCCCTCAGCCGCACCCGGGTGGGTGCATTGAAGTCGGCCGACGTCACCATCCGGGCCGCCGTCAGGAGATGGTTCCGCCTTCCGGCGGACACCCCCCTGGGATACTTCCATGCTCCTGTTGCCCAGGGGGGCCTCGGCATTCCATCTTGCCGATGGATGGGTCCAACCCTCCGTCGGTCCCGTCTCCTGGCGCTGAAGAAGATAGGGCCAGCCTGCGACGGTGCAGGCATGGAGGAGGTGCAGCGTGAGATCGAGGTGCTGGAGCGCCACCTAATGTGGGAGGGCCACCTCCTCAAATCGTCAACGCAGGTTGGGGAAATGTGGGCGGCGCGCCTACACATCGCCATTGACGGTGCGGCGCTGTCATCTTCTGCCGCCGTCAGTGGCCAACATCAGTGGGTCGCCGACACCAGTCGCCTGCTATCTGGGCGTGAATACATCGACGCCCTCCGCGCCCGCATCAACGCCTTCCCTACGAAGGCACGGCGCAGTCGTGGGCGGGAGGCGGACACCAGATGCCGCGCGGGGTGCCAGGCCGTGGAGACCGCCAACCACGTACTTCAGGCTTGCTTTAGGACGCACGGGTCCCGGGTCAAGCGCCATGACGCTGTAGTGCGTTATGTCGCCCGTGGACTCGCGCAGAGGGGCTTCAATGTCTCTGTGGAGCCCCACCTCCGAACACCTGAGGGCATCCGCAAGCCTGACGTGGTGGCGGTCAAAGACGGCATCGCCCGTGTGGTCGACGCCCAGATAGTCGGAGACCACCTCCGGCTCGACTGGTGTCACTCCCAGAAGGCGGCCTACTACGACACGCCGTCCATCCGGCGTGCCATCTCCAACCTGCACCGTGACGTTGAGGAGGTGATTGTGTCCACCGCGACGTTGAACTGGAGGGGTGTATGGTCTCCAGCGTCGGCGAGGGATCTCGCCGCCTTAGGCTTCCGACCCCGAGAACTGGCGGTGCTGAGCACCAGAACACTACAGAGCTGCTGCAAAATGTACAAGATTTTCGAGCGTATGACGGCTCTTAGCCCGAAGCAGCGTGTCGGCGTCGGCTAGGCTGCTGGATATTTTTCTTCGCCTTGACTCCTGGGGCCTATCCACAGGAGGAATAAACCGTCTTTGTTCTTCCTTCTTTGTGTCTTTATTTTATGTTTTTTGTTGTTGCTCTTCTGCACTAATATATATGTATATGTGTATGTTTGTTTTATACTTGTATCTTGTGGCACGCCCTGTAAGTCCCCACCTCGGTGGCGGACATGGCGTCAAACACCTGCCACGCATTATATATGTATATATTTTGTGTTATTCAAATTATTTTGAATAAAGACGGCTGTTGATAGCCAAATGCCTCGTCATCTAATTAGTGACGCGCATGAATGGATTAACGAGATTCCCGCTGTCCCTATCTACTGATTCCCGCTGTCCCGCGTCGCGTGCGGTCGTGCGTCGCGTGCGCTCCCGGTCTCTCGTCGTTTTGGGTGGGTAAAACGTGTGCGATCGACCTGAAATTTGGCACACAGCTTTGTGTTGTGCCACTACGAACCGTGTAGAAAAATATTCGGTGTTGCTTTAACCGTTTGTGAATTATCGTGACGTTTGCCAAATTTTTAAATTATGTGTGTTTCGTAGTACTTAAGGAGTTTGTGGTGTTTGTGAAGTGCTTCGCCGACGCAGACCACATCGAGCTACGTTGCTGGTGCATCACCTGCCTCGTTAAACAGGTATTTTTATCAGTTTTTTCAAAAAGTCGATGTTTTTCTAATCTCATTATGTACGTCATTCTCGTGAATTCTTCCCACCTGAGTGGTACTGAAGAGGCGCAGTAACCGTATTTCGATTAATAATACACAGTAAAGTGGTCCACTGTGCTTAGAAACGGCTTTGTTGGTGGTCGTGTGCTGCCCTTTGTCTGCCACGCGTCTTCGCGGGCTCCGCGTGTGTTGAGAAATCCGTTGCCATCCGTCCATTGCC
The DNA here is from genome assembly GCF_023864345.2 of Schistocerca serialis cubense. Lineage (NCBI taxonomy): Eukaryota > Metazoa > Arthropoda > Insecta > Orthoptera > Acrididae > Schistocerca > Schistocerca serialis. Next base: position 199,814 of record NW_026047420.1, read on the forward strand.
AGTCTTTATCTAGGTTCCAAGCACACAGCTGTATTCGTGAGGTCTTCCTCTATCGAATAGTGCCTAAAAAAGTGTGTCTCCCATTGTTAGTTTAAAAGTTACAAGCAATCGTAGCGTAGAATGCGTGGTGACCACGTGGTGACCGGAAGTTGCCTATAATATCCTAATAACCGGCAGTTGGAGAAAATCTAAGACCACCAGTTCGTAGACGTCCTCATGCTCTGTAAGACGATGTAGAAAAATTAGGGTATTTCATTCATATTTTAGCTGTTATATCTGTTTTCCCTACGTCCGCGCACACGCGTCGCCGATCAGGCGCGCTCGCCGCTCCGCGTCTGTCCAGCAGTGTAAATAAGGGCTAACGCCTTCTCGTTCAGAGAACTGAGCATGAGAGCCGTATAGCTAGCTTAATCCCCTCGCAAATGGAGTACTTAACCACATACTTTCCTTTCACGGATTAAGAAATAACCTCATTTTTCCGTCACAATCCGCAGTTCCTGCGCGTCTCAGAAAATTGCCACCTATCATTGAAATGCTAAGGCTCAGGTAAATTCTAAGTGCGCTGTTTTCCTGTCTGACTGCTACCTTTTCGATTCCCAACGAGAAAAGGCTAGGCTAGGCTAGTAGATTAGATACTGCTCGTGCAGTATATATTGTTGCTTCTGTTTTGGATGTGTCCACTGTAATCTTGTAGGTTGTATCACTCTGTCTCATAATATGTCTTCAGTGTAGCTAGTTATTTGTTAGGTTAGGAACTACACTTGCGGAAGTAAAGTCGTGGGTGCCGCACAGCCTGCGAGAGAGCGCAAAATGTAGGTGAGAAAGTGAAGAGCTCCAAGCGATCACCCAAGCTTTTAAAACTCTGTGGTGCTTTATACTCGTATGCTACTTGATATGATGGCAATAAATTTATTATTTGTGTGTTAGGTTAGAAAATTTAGTCCCATAAAGGTAGTTGTGTGTGTTGCGTGACAGGCGGATGCGCGTATCCTTTCAAGGACAGAAAACAACTAGGTTATATGTTTCTCCCTCAAAATGTGCCCTTACTCTCTTACTTGTCTGTTAGGTTAGGAATTATCTTCGAATAAGTAAAGACGTGTGTCACGTAGCTTGCGAACAAGTGCAAACTTGGGTGAGAAGGAGAGCTACAAGCATTTCTCCAAGTTCACAACAGTCATTTTTCATACTATTCTTGTAGGCCGTTGTTTTCCTTTTAACATCATGTCCATATGTTATTATTAGTGTATTGTTAGTGTGATCATTATTAGTGTGTTAGGTTAGGAAAATTTGCAGCAAGGTGCATATATTATCTTACTAGGGTATACGTTTCTGTTTCAAAGTGTGCCATTACTCTCTTACTTGTTTGTTAGGTTAAGAATTACCTTCGCATAAGTAAAGACATGTGTGTCACATAGCTTGTGAGGAAGTGCAAACTTAAGTGAGGAAAAGGAGAGCTACAAGCAGTTCTTTAAGTCCACAGCCCGTTTTAATATTATTCTTGTAGGCTATTGTTTGTCTAACATTAATTCATAGGTTCCTTATTAGCGTATTATTAGTGTGCTCATTATCAGTGTGTTAGGTTAGGGAAATGTGCTGCAGGGTTAAGTCCTGACTGACGATCGCGTGTGTAGGCCCTGCTAGGCTCGTTATCCAGGGATAGTGGTAGACTTGCCCACAGAAAACTGAGCTCTCCATAGTGATCGCCCCAAAATGGGGCCTACTAAGGACACTGTAGGGGCTGCAAGTCAACTTGGACGAAACTCGGTTGTTCCTGGTGACAAGGACAATTCAGCGTCATGTACTGACCTTCAGACAATGGAAAACATAAGAGAGGAGATGGAAGCCTTCTTGTTTAATGAAGTAAATAAAATAAACAATGCCCAGAAGAAGTTTATCCTAGGAAAACTTTCAGTGTATGAACAGATACTGAAGAAGTATGAGATGGAAGTTCTTGAACTTAAAACAGAGTTGCGATGTGTGACGGCCCCCCAAACAGGAACACCTCCACTGGTTGAGAGCTATGCCAACAAGGCGGCTGCAAAACCTTCAGCACCCAAACAGCAGCTGATGAAACCGCAACAGCCTAAAGTCCTAATGATAAAACCGGCAGAAGGAGTCAAGAAAACTGAGAAGGAACTTGAAGAAACAGTAAAGAACCTTGTTGCAACATCACTGAAAGATGTGCGTATTTCCAAATGCAGGTCAATAAAGGACAAAGGTATTGTTCTTGAAGTCCCTAATGATCAGGATGTCGAGAAAATAAGGAAGTGCGAAGACATCTCACAATCAGGCATCACTGTCTCTGATCAAAAAAAAAGATCCCCAAAGATTATAATCTTTGATGTAAACAGAAATACAAGTGAAGATGAACTCAAAATGGAACTGTTTGAGAGAAATCTCTCCAGGATGAATGTGACGCAGGAAGACGTTATGGATGGCGTAAGAGTGCTGTTCAAGACTGGCCCAAGAAACCGTGAGGAAGCAAACATTGTACTGGAAGTCTCACCAAAACTCTGGAGCAAAATAGTACAATATGGTAGGGTCTACATAAACTGCAATTCGCACAGGGTACAAAACTACAGCAATATAAGCAGGTGCTACAAGTGCCAAGGTCATGGCCACACAGCAGCAAAGTGCAAGAATTCAGAAACAATTTGTGGCCACTGTGCAGCACCAGGACATACTTTCAAGGAGTGCTCAAAGAAGGATCAACCAGCCCAATGTGCAAACTGTAAGCGGGCTAAGAAGGCACACACCCACGCAGTGACAGAGAAATCTTGCCCTGAATACAATAGAATAAAGGCCATAATACATAGCACAATTGACTATGGCATGTAATAATAATGCAGAAGTACAACCTGGAAGAAGACCACAGACAGATACACAAGAAAATGCGATAAGGATCCTTCAAATAAATGGGCAAAGAGCAAAAATCGTCCCAGATCAATTGGCACAGCGAATCAGCGAAGAAAATATAGATGTGCTATTGATCCAGGAACCCTACTGCGTAAATAACAAAGTATTTGGGTACCCACCAAACTTCCAGCTGATCTACAGCCCCAAAGGCGAAGCACCCAAGGCAGCAATAGCAGTTAAGTCACAGACAGTAACAGCTTTGCAGATGACAAACTTCTGCAACATGCACATAGCTGCTGCCAACCTAAATGGAGCCTTTGGTGAGATCTACATTGCCAGCATTTATTGCCAATATGGATCACCCATAGACCTTTTTCTCCATCAACTGGAGATTATCCTCGACAAACTCCCAGGAAAACCAATTATTATAGGGATGGACACAAATGCGAACTCACCAATCTGGCACAGCTCAACGATGGATGCAGCAGGTAGAACGCTTGAAGACTTCATTTCACAACACGGGCTGATAATAATGAATGAGAGGTCAGAGCTAACTACATTCTCTGGCCCAAATGGGGAGAGCAATATTGACATCACACTCTGCACACCTCCAGCTGCCAAAGCGGTGTGCAAGTGGATGGTTCATGAAGAGTGGACGTCAAGTGACCACAGGGCCATAACATACGAATTCGTTGCACCTCAAAGAGCGAGAGCTACTGTGGAACTTGTCACCTACAACACAAGCTTCGCAAAGTGGCCCACCTTTGACCAGCATCTCATCAGGTCCACAGCCCACTGGCCACAAAGCCAAAATGTAGGAGTTAATGAAATGATCACAAGGCTACAGGCAGCAATCCACGAGAGCTGTAGCCGATCAATGAGAAAGAGGACACAGGTGCAAAATCCAGTACCATGGTGGAATGCAACACTTACTAACCTGCGACGTGACACCATTTCAGCACGACGAAGTCTGCAACGAGCACGTAAAAATAATAATGAACCAGACATAGAAGTAGCAAAACAAACCTACAGTAGAGTGAAAAATAACTACAATAAGGAAATTGCTAAGGCCAAAGAGGAGACCTGGAAGAAATGGGTCAGTGACTGCGATCAGAATGATCCTTGGGCCATAGTGAGAAGGATAATTCGGCCAAAACATGGAACAGAAAACGTGCTAAGTAACATAAAAACAAAGAACCAGACTCCTACTATGACTTGGGAGGAGACTGTACGGTCATTACTACAGAGCCTGCTTCCTGATGACAACCCAGAACAGGACACAGATGGCCAACATGCTGTGAAAACAGACAACAACAGCTATGACAACGTGGACCTTGACCCAGAATTCACACTAGAAGAAATAGGGGCAGCAATAAAGGCTTGCAAACCAGGGAAGGCTACAGGTCCTGATGGTATTGATGATGCTATTATAAAAAGAGTTTGGCGCACCAGTCCCCATCTTCTCTCAGATTTATACAATAAATGTCTGCAGGAAAGAAGAGTCCCAGATACGTGGAAGGAGGGAAATGTCTGCATATTGCTGAAATCACTAGACAAACCTAGGGATGAGCCTAAATCCTACCGTCCAATATGCCTTCTGTCTATCTTAGGGAAAATTCTGGAAAGGTTAGTAGTCAGTCGTCTAGAAAAACGCTATGACGATTCAAATATCAAGGCCCACAACCAGTTTGGGTTTCGAAAAGGCGCATCGACAGAAATGGCTATTAGGCAAGTGTTGGGTAGTGTGGATTGTGAGGAGAAGTATGTGGTAGTAATATTTGTAGATATAGCAGGGGCCTTTGATAACTTATGGTGGCCTAGTGTTATGAGGCGTCTGAGAGCAATCCAGTGCCCGCGTAATTTGTATGACTTAATGGCAGATTACTTTAAAAACCGGAAGGTTATGGTCCAAAATAGGGCAGGCAGTGTAGAAAAATTGATCACAAAGGGTTGCCCACAAGGCTCTATCTGCGGTCCTTTCCTGTGGAACCTCGTCTTTGATGAGATTGTGATTGAAAAAGAAGACGAGCAATGGACAAAAGTGGCATATGCGGATGACCTGGCAATCATCATTAAGGGTCAGAGCAGGAAACAGATAGAGGACAGAGCAAAAATCGCGCTGGGTGAGGTAAGCAGATGGACCACCGAAAACAAGCTAGGGATATCCAAACAAAAGACGGTTGCCATGACCATCAAGGGTAGATTTGACAGTCACAGACCACCAACAATTCCTTTCGAGGGAGGAAATATCAAGTTCGTTGCAGAGTTTACATATCTCGGTGTAACTCTGGATGAAAGACTCTGGTTCACACCTCACATGAGGAACATCCA
>NW_026047420.1:210000-220000 GCF_023864345.2 Schistocerca serialis cubense
AATGTGTATCTGAACCTACGCCATATTGTACCTTAACCTAACCTATATCGTACCTTAACCTAACCTAAATTGTACCTTAACCTAACCTATATCGTACCTTAACCTAACCTATATCGTACCTTAACCTAACCTATATTGTACCTTAACCTAACCTATATTGTACCTTAACCTAACCTACGTTGTGCCTTAACCTAACCTACGTTGTGCTTAACCTAACCTACGTTGTGCCTTAACCTAACCTACGTTGTGCCTTAACCTAACCTACGTTGTGCCTTAACCTAACCTACGTTGTGCCTTAACCTAACCTACGTTGTGCCTTAACCTAACCTACGTTGTGCCTTAACCTAACCTACGTTGTGCCTTAACCTAACCTACGTTGTGCCTTAACCTAACCTACGTTGTGCCTTAACCTAACCTACGTTGTGCCTTAACCTAACCTACGTTGTGCCTTAACCTAACCTACGTTGTGCCTTAACCTAACCTACGTTGTGCCTTAACCTAACCTACGTTGTGCCTTAACCTAACCTACGTTGTGCCTTAACCTAACCTACGTTGTGCCTTAACCTAACCTACGTTGTGCCTTAACCTAACCTACGTTGTGCCTTAACCTAACCTACGTTGTGCCTTAACCTAACCTACGTTGTGCCTTAACCTAACCTAATTTGTGCCTTAACCTAACCTAATTTGTGCCTTAACCTAACCTAATTTGTGCCTTAACCTAACCTAATTTGTGCCTTAACCTAACCTAATTTGTGCCTTAACCTAACCTAATTTGTGCCTTAACCTAACCTAATTTGTGCCTTAACCTAACCTACGTTGTGCCTTAACCTAACCTACGTTGTGCCTTAACCTAACCTACGTTGTGCCTTAACCTAACCTACGTTGTGCCTTAACCTAACCTACATTGTGCCTTAACCTAACCTACGTTGTGCCTTAACCTAACCTACGTTGTGCCTTAACCTAACCTACATTGTGCCTTAACCTAACCTACGTTGTGCCTTAACCTAACCTACGTTGTGCCTTAACCTAACCTACGTTGTGCCTTAACCTAACCTACGTTGTGCCTTAACCTAACCTACGTTGTGCCTTAACCTAACCTACGTTGTGCCTTAACCTAACCTACGTTGTGCCTTAACCTAACCTACGTTGTGCCTTAACCTAACCTACGTTGTGCCTTAACCTAACCTACGTTGTGCCTTAACCTAACCTAATTTGTGCCTTAACCTAACCTAATTTGTGCCTTAACCTAACCTAATTTGTGCCTTAACCTAACCTAATTTGTGCCTTAACCTAACCTAATTTGTGCCTTAACCTAACCTAATTTGTGCCTTAACCTAACCTAATTTGTGCCTTAACCTAACCTAATTTGTGCCTTAACCTAACCTACGTTGTGCCTTAACCTAACCTACGTTGTGCCTTAACCTAACCTACGTTGTGCCTTAACCTAACCTACGTTGTGCCTTAACCTAACCTACGTTGTGCCTTAACCTAACCTACGTTGTGCCTTAACCTAACCTACGTTGTGCCTTAACCTAACCTACGTTGTGCCTTAACCTAACCTACATTGTGCCTTAACCTAACCTACGTTGTGCCTTAACCTAACCTAATTTGTGCCTTAACCTAACCTAATTTGTGCCTTAACCTAACCTAATTTGTGCCTTAACCTAACCTAATTTGTGCCTTAACCTAACCTAATTTGTGCCTTAACCTAACCTACGTTGTGCCTTAACCTAACCTACGTTGTGCCTTAACCTAACCTACGTTGTGCCTTAACCTAACCTACGTTGTGCCTTAACCTAACCTACGTTGTGCCTTAACCTAACCTACGTTGTGCCTTAACCTAACCTAGTTTGTGCCTTAACCTAACCTAATTTGTGCCTTAACGTAACCCATGTTGTGCCGTAACGTAACCCATGTTGTGCCGTAACGTAACCCATGTTGTGCCGTAACGTAACCCATGTTGTGCCGTAACGTAACCCATGTTGTGCCGTAACGTAACCCATGTTGTGCCGTAACGTAACCCATGTTGTGCCGTAACGTAACCCATGTTGTGCCGTAACGTAACCCATGTTGTGCCGTAACGTAACCCATGTTGTGCCGTAACGTAACCCATGTTGTGCCGTAACGTAACCTATAATATGCCTTAACCTAACCTATAATATGCCTTAACCTAACCTATAATATGCCTTAACCTAACCTATAATATGCCTTAACCTAACCTATAATATGCCTTAACCTAACCTATAATATGCCTTAACCTAACCTATAATATGCCTTAACCTAACCTATAATATGCCTTAACCTAACCTATAATATGCCTTAACCTAACCTATAATATGCCTTAACCTAACCTATAATATGCCTTAACCTAACCTAAAGTGCGCCGTAACCAAAACTATATTGCGCCTTAACCTGACGCACGTTGTCGCTGAACCTGCTCTGTAATTGTTATGCAACTCGTTAAATTAGTGTAGTGTTGCCTAACCGCAACCCTCGCAATATAGTTCGCTACTCGCACTGCCCGGTCCCCTGTGTATCGCGTCATGTTAAACACCTTGCAGGTGTTGCTGACTTTCCACATGCTCCTGCTATACACTGTAATGTGGATAGCAGCAGGACGTACATGCCCCCCCCCTTCCCCCCTGCCTTCGCAAGCTGGTCGGTGAGAAGTTTGCATGTTCAACGCCCTTCGCATGCCGACGTACTCAGCCTACGTTGTGGTACGGCCTGTCACCTGTCCGCCGATGTACGCAAAACCCACAAACTGTACTGCACATTGGTCCGTATGTACTGAATGATACATCGTGGCACATGTGGCCGTATGACGACTGCGCCTAGCAACGGCGGACCATACAGTCCAAATATTGTGCACGCAGCTACGTGTCGTCTCCCTATAAGAGCTGGATTGCAGTGTGGTACGCCATACAGACGTGTGGGAGGAACGGACGCCCTGGATGGCGATCAGCATGAGCAGTCTGTTGATGTAGTGGAGCGTGTATTCGGACGTAGTCGTCTCTTCTCACACACCGTGATAGCATGTTGCACCGTGTTCCACATCTGCGACATGCTGCAGAGGCCGGCTGACAGTCGTTCGCGCAATGGACACCGCATACGTACGGGGTCGACCTTCCACGTGTTCTCTAGGCGTGCACATGTTGTTGCGTCTATGTGGGCAGACGTAGTGTGTTGTGACACCTGACACAGGCATGCAATACTCGTTGCAAATGGCGATGGACGTGTACGTTTGCTGGTGACGTTACGCAAATGAACAACTGGTAACCCGTTGTGGTGCGGTTGTTCTCGCTAGAGGTGAATCAGTGTTGGCGACGATCGGTCGAGCTATTAACCGGTTGTTTCAGGGATACCCACCATGCCCACGAACGTGAAAGGGGATCTGGGTGTGAGGCGATACGCGGCGGTGGCTGGGTGGGACCGTCCCCGGCCGGTGAGGGGGGGCCGCCCGGCGTGCTGGCAGCGCGGTGCGTGGGCGCACGCGCTACAGCCGGCTGGTGGGGGCGGCCAGTGGCAGGCGCGCCGGCCGACGGACGCGGCAGGCGGCGCAGCTGCGCGCCGGCGCCCCCTGCTCGCGGCGCCTTGCGGCCAAAGTAGGTCCTCGCGGGCCCGGTGCGAAGCGCGGTGGCCATCTGCAGTGTGCTGGTCCGATTGAGGACTTTGTGCGCTGAGGATGCGCCGCCGCCCGGCGCTCGGCGCCGCGACGCCGTCTGCTGCTCGGTCGCCCCAGCGGTTCTCGCAGGTGGTTTGTATCGCAGCTGTGCGGACGTGTTGGCGCGTGCGCTGTGCTGGGAGAGTTCGCTTCGGCACCCAAGTGGGGCTTTTGTCCTTCTGTGGCGCCGGCGTTGGAGCTGCCGGTCACCGTAGGTGGCGCGTGTTGTCTCCCGCCGGCAATGCCACGACAGCACGCTCCCGGGCCTCTGTCGGCAGCGGCAAGCTCAGTTGGGAGCACGGGTGGTCGCACCTAAAGCGTCTACTCGCCTAACTCCGGGCGATTGCGCCTCTCTCGAACCCGACCAAGTACTTAGGACGGCGCTGCGCGCCGCCGGGACCTGAGAGGGTTTCGAGGTGTGTTGTGCAGGGGAGCTCAGCCTCCTCCTGTTTGCAGAATAATTGAGCGGACGCTTGCGTGTTCGCGCGGGTCCCCGGGACACACTCCCGGGCGGCCGGCTGCTCAGCTCTAGTTGACGCAGCTCCCTGGTTGATCCTGCCAGTAGTCATATGCTTGTCTCAAAGATTAAGCCATGCATGTCTCAGTACAAGCCGCATTAAGGTGAAACCGCGAATGGCTCATTAAATCAGTTATGGTTCCTTAGATCGTACCCACGTTACTTGGATAACTGTGGTAATTCTAGAGCTAATACATGCAAACAGAGTCCCGACCAGAGATGGAAGGGACGCTTTTATTAGATCAAAACCAATCGGTCGGCTCGTCCGGTCCGTTTGCCTTGGTGACTCTGAATAACTTTGGGCTGATCGCACGGTCCTCGTACCGGCGACGCATCTTTCAAATGTCTGCCTTATCAACTGTCGATGGTAGGTTCTGCGCCTACCATGGTTGTAACGGGTAACGGGGAATCAGGGTTCGATTCCGGAGAGGGAGCCTGAGAAACGGCTACCACATCCAAGGAAGGCAGCAGGCGCGCAAATTACCCACTCCCGGCACGGGGAGGTAGTGACGAAAAATAACGATACGGGACTCATCCGAGGCCCCGTAATCGGAATGAGTACACTTTAAATCCTTTAACGAGTATCTATTGGAGGGCAAGTCTGGTGCCAGCAGCCGCGGTAATTCCAGCTCCAATAGCGTATATTAAAGTTGTTGCGGTTAAAAAGCTCGTAGTTGGATTTGTGTCCCACGCTGTTGGTTCACCGCCCGTCGGTGTTTAACTGGCATGTATCGTGGGACGTCCTGCCGGTGGGGCGAGCCGAAGGCGTGCGACCGCCTCGTGCGTGCTCGTGCGTCCCGAGGCGGACCCCGTTGAAATCCTACCAGGGTGCTCTTTATTGAGTGTCTCGGTGGGCCGGCACGTTTACTTTGAACAAATTAGAGTGCTTAAAGCAGGCAAGCCCGCCTGAATACTGTGTGCATGGAATAATGGAATAGGACCTCGGTTCTATTTTGTTGGTTTTCGGAACCCGAGGTAATGATTAATAGGGACAGGCGGGGGCATTCGTATTGCGACGTTAGAGGTGAAATTCTTGGATCGTCGCAAGACGAACAGAAGCGAAAGCATTTGCCAAGTATGTTTTCATTAATCAAGAACGAAAGTTAGAGGTTCGAAGGCGATCAGATACCGCCCTAGTTCTAACCATAAACGATGCCAGCCAGCGATCCGCCGCAGTTCCTCCGATGACTCGGCGGGCAGCCTCCGGGAAACCAAAGCTTTTGGGTTCCGGGGGAAGTATGGTTGCAAAGCTGAAACTTAAAGGAATTGACGGAAGGGCACCACCAGGAGTGGAGCCTGCGGCTTAATTTGACTCAACACGGGAAACCTCACCAGGCCCGGACACCGGAAGGATTGACAGATTGATAGCTCTTTCTTGATTCGGTGGGTGGTGGTGCATGGCCGTTCTTAGTTGGTGGAGCGATTTGTCTGGTTAATTCCGATAACGAACGAGACTCTAGCCTGCTAACTAGTCGCGTGACATCCTTCGTGCTGTCAGCGATTACTTTTCTTCTTAGAGGGACAGGCGGCTTCTAGCCGCACGAGATTGAGCAATAACAGGTCTGTGATGCCCTCAGATGTTCTGGGCCGCACGCGCGCTACACTGAAGGAATCAGCGTGTCTTCCTAGGCCGAAAGGTCGGGGTAACCCGCTGAACCTCCTTCGTGCTAGGGATTGGGGCTTGCAATTGTTCCCCATGAACGAGGAATTCCCAGTAAGCGCGAGTCATAAGCTCGCGTTGATTACGTCCCTGCCCTTTGTACACACCGCCCGTCGCTACTACCGATTGAATGATTTAGTGAGGTCTTCGGACTGGTACGCGGCATTGACTCTGTCGTTGCCGATGCTACCGGAAAGATGACCAAACTTGATCATTTAGAGGAAGTAAAAGTCGTAACAAGGTTTCCGTAGGTGAACCTGCGGAAGGATCATTACCGACTAGACTGCATGTCTTTCGATGTGCGTGTCGTGTCGCGCAACACGCTACCTGTACGGCTCGCAGTAGCCGTGCGCCGCGTGCGGAACCACGCGTTCGTCTCAAAACTAACGGCAATGTTGTGTGGTACGAGCGCTGAAGCGCTGGAGCGGCTGGCCTGCGGCACCTGGCGCCTGGCGCCGGTTTTGAATGACTTTCGCCCGAGTGCCTGTCCGCTCCGGTGTGGAGCCGTACGACGCCCATCGGCCGTGAGGCCGTTGGACACTGAACGCTGGAACAGGGGCCGCCACACGCCTCAGTCCCGCCTATGCAACTGTCTTGAAAGAGATAGTGGAAACTATGAAAAGATCACCCAGGACGGTGGATCACTCGGCTCGTGGGTCGATGAAGAACGCAGCAAATTGCGCGTCGACATGTGAACTGCAGGACACATGAACATCGACGTTTCGAACGCACATTGCGGTCCATGGATTCCGTTCCCGGGCCACGTCTGGCTGAGGGTCGGCTACGTATACTGAAGCGCGCGGCGTTTGCCCCGCTTCGCAGACCTGGGAGTGTCGTGGCCGCCTGTGGGGCCGGCCGCGTCTCCTTAAACGTGCGATGCGCGCCCGTCGCCTGGCGGTTCGCATACCGGTACTTACTCGGTAGCGTGCACAGCCGGCTGGCGGTGTGGCGTGCGACACCTCGTACAACGACCTCAGAGCAGGCGAGACTACCCGCTGAATTTAAGCATATTACTAAGCGGAGGAAAAGAAACTAACAAGGATTCCCCCAGTAGCGGCGAGCGAACAGGGAAGAGTCCAGCACCGAACCCCGCAGGCTGCCGCCTGTCGTGGCATGTGGTGTTTGGGAGGGTCCACTACCCCGACGCCTCGCGCCGAGCCCAAGTCCAACTTGAATGAGGCCACGGCCCGTAGAGGGTGCCAGGCCCGTAGCGGCCGGTGCGAGCGTCGGCGGGACCTCTCCTTCGAGTCGGGTTGCTTGAGAGTGCAGCTCCAAGTGGGTGGTAAACTCCATCTGAGACTAAATATGACCACGAGACCGATAGCGAACAAGTACCGTGAGGGAAAGTTGAAAAGAACTTTGAAGAGAGAGTTCAAAAGTACGTGAAACCGTTCTGGGGTAAACGTGAGAAGTCCGAAAGGTCGAACGGGTGAGATTCACGCCCATCCGGCCACTGGCCTCCGCCCTCGGCAGATGGGGCCGGCCGCCCGCGCGGAGCAATCCGCGGCGGGGTCGTGTCCGGTTGCCTTTCCACTCGCCGCGGGGCGGGGCCGTTCCGGTGTGCGGTGGGCCGCACTTCTCCCCTAGTAGGACGTCGCGACCCGCTGGGTGCCGGCCTACGGCCCGGGTGCGCAGCCTGTCCTTCCGCGGGCCTCGGTTCGCGTCTGTTGGGCAGAGCCCCGGTGTCCTGGCTGGCTGCCCGGCGGTATATCTGGAGGAGTCGATTCGCCCCTTTGGGCGCTCGGGCTCCCGGCAAGCGCGCGCGGTTCTTCCCGGATGACGGACCTACCTGGCCCGGCCCCGGACCCGCGCCGCTGTTGGCTCGGGATGCTCTCGGGCGGAATAATCGCTCCCGTCAGCGGCGCTTCAGCTTTGGACAATTTCACGACCCGTCTTGAAACACGGACCAAGGAGTCTAACATGTGCGCGAGTCATTGGGCTGTACGAAACCTAAAGGCGTAATGAAAGTGAAGGTCTCGCCTTGCGCGGGCCGAGGGAGGATGGGGCTTCCCCGCCCTTCACGGGGCGGCGGCCTCCGCACTCCCGGGGCGTCTCGTCCTCATTGCGAGGTGAGGCGCACCTAGAGCGTACACGTTGGGACCCGAAAGATGGTGAACTATGCCTGGCCAGGACGAAGTCAGGGGAAACCCTGATGGAGGTCCGTAGCGATTCTGACGTGCAAATCGATCGTCGGAGCTGGGTATAGGGGCGAAAGACTAATCGAACCATCTAGTAGCTGGTTCCCTCCGAAGTTTCCCTCAGGATAGCTGGTGCTCGTACGAGTCTCATCCGGTAAAGCGAATGATTAGAGGCCTTGGGGCCGAAACGACCTCAACCTATTCTCAAACTTTAAATGGGTGAGATCTCCGGCTTGCTTGATATGCTGAAGCCGCGAGCAGACGACTCGGATCGGAGTGCCAAGTGGGCCACTTTTGGTAAGCAGAACTGGCGCTGTGGGATGAACCAAACGCCGAGTTAAGGCGCCCGAATCGACGCTCATGGGAAACCATGAAAGGCGTTGGTTGCTTAAGACAGCAGGACGGTGGCCATGGAAGTCGGAATCCGCTAAGGAGTGTGTAACAACTCACCTGCCGAAGCAACTAGCCCTGAAAATGGATGGCGCTGAAGCGTCGTGCCTATACTCGGCCGTCAGTCTGGCAGTCATGGCCGGTCCTTGCGGCCGGCCGCGAAGCCCTGACGAGTAGGAGGGTCGCGGCGGTGGGCGCAGAAGGGTCTGGGCGTGAGCCTGCCTGGAGCCGCCGTCGGTGCAGATCTTGGTGGTAGTAGCAAATACTCCAGCGAGGCCCTGGAGGGCTGACGCGGAGAAGGGTTTCGTGTGAACAGCCGTTGCACACGAGTCAGTCGATCCTAAGCCCTAGGAGAAATCCGATGTTGATGGGGGCCGTCATAGCATGATGCACTTTGTGCTGGCCCCCGTTGGGCGAAAGGGAATCCGGTTCCTATTCCGGAACCCGGCAGCGGAACCGATACAAGTCGGGCCCCTCTTTTAGAGATGCTCGTCGGGGTAACCCAAAAGGACCCGGAGACGCCGTCGGGAGATCGGGGAAGAGTTTTCTTTTCTGCATGAGCGTTCGAGTTCCCTGGAATCCTCTAGCAGGGAGATAGGGTTTGGAACGCGAAGAGCACCGCAGTTGCGGCGGTGTCCCGATCTTCCCCTCGGACCTTGAAAATCCGGGAGAGGGCCACGTGGAGGTGTCGCGCCGGTTCGTACCCATATCCGCAGCAGGTCTCCAAGGTGAAGAGCCTCTAGTCGATAGAATAATGTAGGTAAGGGAAGTCGGCAAATTGGATCCGTAACTTCGGGATAAGGATTGGCTCTGAGGATCGGGGCGTGTCGGGCTTGGTCGGGAAGTGGGTCAGCGCTAACGTGCCGGGCCTGGGCGAGGTGAGTGCCGTAGGGGTGCCGGTAAGTGCGGGCGTTTAGCGCGGGCGTGGTCTGCTCTCGCCGTTGGTCGGCCTCGTGCTGGCCGGCGGTGCAGGATGCGCGCGCCTGCGCGGCGTTCGCGCCCCGGTGCTTCAACCTGCGTGCAGGATCCGAGCTCGGTCCCGTGCCTTGGCCTCCCACGGATCTTCCTTGCTGCGAGGCCGCGTCCGCCTTAGCGTGCTCCTCCGGGGGCGCGCGGGTGCGCGGATTCTCTTCGGCCGCCATTCAACGATCAACTCAGAACTGGCACGGACTGGGGGAATCCGACTGTCTAATTAAAACAAAGCATTGCGATGGCCCTAGCGGGTGTTGACGCAATGTGATTTCTGCCCAGTGCTCTGAATGTCAACGTGAAGAAATTCAAGCAAGCGCGGGTAAACGGCGGGAGTAACTATGACTCTCTTAAGTCGCTGCTGCCTTGCCGCCCAGGGGATCGGCGGCCTGACTCCAGCGGAGCTGCGGCGCCTGCCGCATGAAGTCCTGGTGAAACTCTTGAACCTCTTCCTCCTGGCCCGCGCCCTCCCCGAGCGTCTGCTTCGCGCCCGGACGTCACTTCTCCCCAAAACGGCTGCACCAACATCCCCCGCTGACTTTCGCCCCATTACGGTCTGCTCGGTGTTGGCGCGGACCTTTCACAAGGTTCTCGCGTCACGCCTGATGCGTGCATGTGCTGTGGACGAACGTCAGCGGGCATTCATCCCTCGGGATGGGATG
>NW_026047420.1:225000-230334 GCF_023864345.2 Schistocerca serialis cubense
GGCCGACAGGGGCGGCAACATAGTGGAGCCGCAGTGTCACTAATGTACAGAGATAGAACAGTTTCGACTGGAACCAGAGTAACCGTATACACGGCACTGATGAGTAATAGATGCAGAGCCATCAGAATACAATGTATACAACCGTCCCTATACATGCTGAAAGACTCTGCACACAATGAGAACCACACGTCAGCCAGACACTCTTATCACACACTACTCTCTTATCACACACTACTCTCTTATCACACACTACTCTCTGCCTGTAACAGGCACACACACAATATCTAACCACCAGCATGGAAGAACATCCAGTGCATCCTCTCCGCCACATGACACAATCCACACTATCATTACCAGACCGGGAGGTCCACCCAGAAAACACAATATCCCACCCTTCCGACATCCGCACATTGCTCAGCTAAGCCACGAACACCCACACATGTCCTACACAGGGGTGCACCCAACATCACAATACTGCCTCCTGTCACAGCACACATTCAATGGCAGGAATGAAAGACACAGATCTGCCACAACCATGGAATTGGAGCGCCGCCTGTCATGAGCCAAAAGTGCATCCTGACGTGACAAATCAGATAATACCGCAGGCATCCAATTACGATAATCACTATCAACGAACCTGCCGCCGCCCCCCCCCCCCCCCAATACACCTTTCCCTACAACAATGTGTATCTGAACCTACGCCATATTGTACCTTAACCTAACCTATATCGTACCTTAACCTAACCTAAATTGTACCTTAACCTAACCTATATCGTACCTTAACCTAACCTATATCGTACCTTAACCTAACCTATATTGTACCTTAACCTAACCTATATTGTACCTTAACCTAACCTACGTTGTGCCTTAACCTAACCTACGTTGTGCTTAACCTAACCTACGTTGTGCCTTAACCTAACCTACGTTGTGCCTTAACCTAACCTACGTTGTGCCTTAACCTAACCTACGTTGTGCCTTAACCTAACCTACGTTGTGCCTTAACCTAACCTACGTTGTGCCTTAACCTAACCTACGTTGTGCCTTAACCTAACCTACGTTGTGCCTTAACCTAACCTACGTTGTGCCTTAACCTAACCTACGTTGTGCCTTAACCTAACCTACGTTGTGCCTTAACCTAACCTACGTTGTGCCTTAACCTAACCTACGTTGTGCCTTAACCTAACCTACGTTGTGCCTTAACCTAACCTACGTTGTGCCTTAACCTAACCTACGTTGTGCCTTAACCTAACCTACGTTGTGCCTTAACCTAACCTACGTTGTGCCTTAACCTAACCTACGTTGTGCCTTAACCTAACCTACGTTGTGCCTTAACCTAACCTACGTTGTGCCTTAACCTAACCTACGTTGTGCCTTAACCTAACCTACGTTGTGCCTTAACCTAACCTACGTTGTGCCTTAACCTAACCTACGTTGTGCCTTAACCTAACCTACGTTGTGCCTTAACCTAACCTACGTTGTGCCTTAACCTAACCTACGTTGTGCCTTAACCTAACCTACGTTGTGCCTTAACCTAACCTAATTTGTGCCTTAACCTAACCTAATTTGTGCCTTAACCTAACCTAATTTGTGCCTTAACCTAACCTAATTTGTGCCTTAACCTAACCTAATTTGTGCCTTAACCTAACCTAATTTGTGCCTTAACCTAACCTAATTTGTGCCTTAACCTAACCTACGTTGTGCCTTAACCTAACCTACGTTGTGCCTTAACCTAACCTACGTTGTGCCTTAACCTAACCTACGTTGTGCCTTAACCTAACCTACGTTGTGCCTTAACCTAACCTACGTTGTGCCTTAACCTAACCTACGTTGTGCCTTAACCTAACCTACGTTGTGCCTTAACCTAACCTACGTTGTGCCTTAACCTAACCTACGTTGTGCCTTAACCTAACCTACGTTGTGCCTTAACCTAACCTACGTTGTGCCTTAACCTAACCTACGTTGTGCCTTAACCTAACCTACGTTGTGCCTTAACCTAACCTACGTTGTGCCTTAACCTAACCTACGTTGTGCCTTAACCTAACCTACGTTGTGCCTTAACCTAACCTAATTTGTGCCTTAACCTAACCTAATTTGTGCCTTAACCTAACCTAATTTGTGCCTTAACCTAACCTAATTTGTGCCTTAACCTAACCTAATTTGTGCCTTAACCTAACCTAATTTGTGCCTTAACCTAACCTACGTTGTGCCTTAACCTAACCTACGTTGTGCCTTAACCTAACCTACGTTGTGCCTTAACCTAACCTACGTTGTGCCTTAACCTAACCTACGTTGTGCCTTAACCTAACCTACGTTGTGCCTTAACCTAACCTACGTTGTGCCTTAACCTAACCTACGTTGTGCCTTAACCTAACCTACGTTGTGCCTTAACCTAACCTACGTTGTGCCTTAACCTAACCTAATTTGTGCCTTAACCTAACCTAATTTGTGCCTTAACCTAACCTAATTTGTGCCTTAACCTAACCTAATTTGTGCCTTAACCTAACCTAATTTGTGCCTTAACCTAACCTACGTTGTGCCTTAACCTAACCTACGTTGTGCCTTAACCTAACCTACGTTGTGCCTTAACCTAACCTACGTTGTGCCTTAACCTAACCTACGTTGTGCCTTAACCTAACCTACGTTGTGCCTTAACCTAACCTAGTTTGTGCCTTAACCTAACCTAATTTGTGCCTTAACGTAACCCATGTTGTGCCGTAACGTAACCCATGTTGTGCCGTAACGTAACCCATGTTGTGCCGTAACGTAACCCATGTTGTGCCGTAACGTAACCCATGTTGTGCCGTAACGTAACCCATGTTGTGCCGTAACGTAACCCATGTTGTGCCGTAACGTAACCCATGTTGTGCCGTAACGTAACCCATGTTGTGCCGTAACGTAACCCATGTTGTGCCGTAACGTAACCCATGTTGTGCCGTAACGTAACCCATGTTGTGCCGTAACGTAACCTATAATATGCCTTAACCTAACCTATAATATGCCTTAACCTAACCTATAATATGCCTTAACCTAACCTATAATATGCCTTAACCTAACCTATAATATGCCTTAACCTAACCTATAATATGCCTTAACCTAACCTATAATATGCCTTAACCTAACCTATAATATGCCTTAACCTAACCTATAATATGCCTTAACCTAACCTATAATATGCCTTAACCTAACCTATAATATGCCTTAACCTAACCTATAATATGCCTTAACCTAACCTAAAGTGCGCCGTAACCAAAACTATATTGCGCCTTAACCTGACGCACGTTGTCGCTGAACCTGCTCTGTAATTGTTATGCAACTCGTTAAATTAGTGTAGTGTTGCCTAACCGCAACCCTCGCAATATAGTTCGCTACTCGCACTGCCCGGTCCCCTGTGTATCGCGTCATGTTAAACACCTTGCAGGTGTTGCTGACTTTCCACATGCTCCTGCTATACACTGTAATGTGGATAGCAGCAGGACGTACATGCCCCCCCCCCTTCCCCCCTGCCTTCGCAAGCTGGTCGGTGAGAAGTTTGCATGTTCAACGCCCTTCGCATGCCGACGTACTCAGCCTACGTTGTGGTACGGCCTGTCACCTGTCCGCCGATGTACGCAAAACCCACAAACTGTACTGCACATTGGTCCGTATGTACTGAATGATACATCGTGGCACATGTGGCCGTATGACGACTGCGCCTAGCAACGGCGGACCATACAGTCCAAATATTGTGCACGCAGCTACGTGTCGTCTCCCTATAAGAGCTGGATTGCAGTGTGGTACGCCATACAGACGTGTGGGAGGAACGGACGCCCTGGATGGCGATCAGCATGAGCAGTCTGTTGATGTAGTGGAGCGTGTATTCGGACGTAGTCGTCTCTTCTCACACACCGTGATAGCATGTTGCACCGTGTTCCACATCTGCGACATGCTGCAGAGGCCGGCTGACAGTCGTTCGCGCAATGGACACCGCATACGTACGGGGTCGACCTTCCACGTGTTCTCTAGGCGTGCACATGTTGTTGCGTCTATGTGGGCAGACGTAGTGTGTTGTGACACCTGACACAGGCATGCAATACTCGTTGCAAATGGCGATGGACGTGTACGTTTGCTGGTGACGTTACGCAAATGAACAACTGGTAACCCGTTGTGGTGCGGTTGTTCTCGCTAGAGGTGAATCAGTGTTGGCGACGATCGGTCGAGCTATTAACCGGTTGTTTCAGGGATACCCACCATGCCCACGAACGTGAAAGGGGGGGGGGGGGGGGGGGGGATCTGGGTGTGAGGCGATACGCGGCGGTGGCTGGGTGGGACCGTCCCCGGCCGGTGAGGGGGGGCCGCCCGGCGTGCTGGCAGCGCGGTGCGTGGGCGCACGCGCTACAGCCGGCTGGTGGGGGCGGCCAGTGGCAGGCGCGCCGGCCGACGGACGCGGCAGGCGGCGCAGCTGCGCGCCGGCGCCCCCTGCTCGCGGCGCCTTGCGGCCAAAGTAGGTCCTCGCGGGCCCGGTGCGAAGCGCGGTGGCCATCTGCAGTGTGCTGGTCCGATTGAGGACTTTGTGCGCTGAGGATGCGCCGCCGCCCGGCGCTCGGCGCCGCGACGCCGTCTGCTGCTCGGTCGCCCCAGCGGTTCTCGCAGGTGGTTTGTATCGCAGCTGTGCGGACGTGTTGGCGCGTGCGCTGTGCTGGGAGAGTTCGCTTCGGCACCCAAGTGGGGCTTTTGTCCTTCTGTGGCGCCGGCGTTGGAGCTGCCGGTCACCGTAGGTGGCGCGTGTTGTCTCCCGCCGGCAATGCCACGACAGCACGCTCCCGGGCCTCTGTCGGCAGCGGCAAGCTCAGTTGGGAGCACGGGTGGTCGCACCTAAAGCGTCTACTCGCCTAACTCCGGGCGATTGCGCCTCTCTCGAACCCGACCAAGTACTTAGGACGGCGCTGCGCGCCGCCGGGACCTGAGAGGGTTTCGAGGTGTGTTGTGCAGGGGAGCTCAGCTCCTCCTGTTTGCAGAATAATTGAGCGGACGCTTGCGTGTTCGCGCGGGCCCCCGGGACACACTCCCGGGCGGCCGGCTGCTCAGCTCTAGTTGACGCAGCTCCCTGGTTGATCCTGCCAGTAGTCATATGCTTGTCTCAAAGATTAAGCCATGC
Source organism: Schistocerca serialis cubense (assembly GCF_023864345.2). Classification (NCBI taxonomy): domain Eukaryota; kingdom Metazoa; phylum Arthropoda; class Insecta; order Orthoptera; family Acrididae; genus Schistocerca; species Schistocerca serialis. The sequence goes on from NW_026047420.1 coordinate 230,135, forward strand.
ATGTCTCAGTACAAGCCGCATTAAGGTGAAACCGCGAATGGCTCATTAAATCAGTTATGGTTCCTTAGATCGTACCCACGTTACTTGGATAACTGTGGTAATTCTAGAGCTAATACATGCAACAGAGTCCCGACCAGAGATGGAAGGGACGCTTTTATTAGATCAAAACCAATCGGTCGGCTCGTCCGGTCCGTTTGCCT
>NW_026047421.1:0-5000 GCF_023864345.2 Schistocerca serialis cubense
GCGCCTGGCTGCCTTCCTTGGATGTGGTAGCCGTTTCTCAGGCTCCCTCTCCGGAATCGAACCCTGATTCCCCGTTACCCGTTACAACCATGGTTAGGCGCAGAACCTACCATCGACAGTTGATAAGGCAGACATTTGAAAGATGCGTCGCCGGTACGAGGACCGTGCGATCAGCCCAAAGTTATTCAGAGTCACCAAGGCAAACGGACCGGACGAGCCGACCGATTGGTTTTGATCTAATAAAAGCGTCCCTTCCATCTCTGGTCGGGACTCTGTTTGCATGTATTAGCTCTAGAATTACCACAGTTATCCAAGTAACGTGGGTACGATCTAAGGAACCATAACTGATTTAATGAGCCATTCGCGGTTTCACCTTAATGCGGCTTGTACTGAGACATGCATGGCTTAATCTTTGAGACAAGCATATGACTACTGGCAGGATCAACCAGGGAGCTGCGTCAACTAGAGCTGAGCAGCCGGCCGCCCGGGAGTGTGTCCCGGGGGCCCGCGCGAACACGCAAGCGTCCGCTCAATTATTCTGCAAACAGGAGGAGGCTGAGCTCCCCTGCACAACACACCTCGAAACCCTCTCAGGTCCCGGCGGCGCGCAGCGCCGTCCTAAGTACTTGGTCGGGTTCGAGAGAGGCGCAATCGCCCGGAGTTAGGCGAGTAGACGCTTTAGGTGCGACCACCCGTGCTCCCAACTGAGCTTGCCGCTGCCGACAGAGGCCCGGGAGCGTGCTGTCGTGGCATTGCCGGCGGGAGACAACACGCGCCACCTACGGTGACCGGCAGCTCCAACGCCAGCGCCACAGAAGGACAAAAGCCCCACTTGGGTGCCGAAGCGAACTCTCCCAGCACAGCGCACGCGCCAACACGTCCGCACAGCTGCGATACAAACCACCTGCGAGAACCGCTGGGGCGACCGAGCAGCAGACGGCGTCGCGGCGCCGAGCGCCGGGCGGCGGCGCATCCTCAGCGCACACAGTCCTCAATCGGACCAGCACACTGCAGATGGCCACCGCGCTTCGCACCGGGCCCCGCGAGGACCTACTTTGGCCGCAAGGCGCCGCGAGCAGGGGGCGCCGGCGCGCAGCTGCGCCGCCTGCCGCGTCCGTCGGCCGGCGCGCCTGCCACCTGGCCGCCCCCACCAGCCGGCTGTAGCGCGTGCGCCCACCGCACCGCGCTGCCAGCACGCCGGGCGGCCCCCCCTCACCGGCCGGGGACGGTCCCCACCCAGCCACCGCCGCGTATCGCCTCACACCCAGATCCCCTTTCGCGTTCGTGGGCATGGTGGGTCCCCTTTCACGTTCGTGGGCATGGTGGGTATCCCTGAAACAACCGGTTAATAGCTCGACCGATCGTCGCCAACACTGATTCACCTCTAGCGAGAACAACCGCACCACAACGGGTTACCTGTTGTTCATTTGCGTAACGTCACCAGCAAACGTAGACGTCCATCGCCATTTGCAACGAGTATTGCATGCCTGTGTCAGGTGTCACAACACACTACGTCTGCCCACATAGACGCAACAACATGTGCACGCCTCGAGAACACGTGGAAGGTAGCCCCCGTACGTATGCGGTGTCCATTGCGCGAACGACTGTCAGCCGGCCTCTGCAGGATGTCGCAGATGTGGAACGCGGTGCAACATGCTATCACGGTGTGTGAGAAGAGACGACTACGTCCGAATACACGCTCCACTACATCAACAGACTGCTCATGCTGATCGCCATCCAGGGCGTCCGTTCCTCCCACACGTCTGAATGGCGTACCACACTGCAATCCAGCTCTTATAGGGAGACGACACGTAGCTGCGTGCACAATATTTGGACTGTATGGTCTGCCGTTGCTAGGCGCAGTCGTCGTACGGTCACACATGTGCCACGATGTATCATTCAGTACATACGGACCAATGTGCAGTACAGTTTGTGGGTTTTGCGTACATCGCGGACAGGTGACAGGCCGTACCACAACGTAGGCTGAGTACGTCGGCATGCGAAGGGCATTGAACATGCAAACTTCTCAACGACCAGCTTGCGAAGGCAGGGGGGAAGGGGGGGGGGCATGTACGTCCTGCTGCTATCCACATTACAGTGTATAGCAGGAGCATGTGGAAAGTCAGCAACACCTGCAAGGTGTTTAACATGACGCGATACACAGGGGACCGGGCAGTGCGAATAGCGAACTATATTGCGAGGGTTGCGGTTAGGCAACACTACACTAATTTAACGAGTTGCATAACAATTACAGAGCAGGTTCAGCGACAACGTGCGTCAGGTTAAGGCGCAATATAGGTTAGGTTGAGGCACAATATAGGTTAGGTTAAGGCACAACATGGGTTACGTTAAGGCACAAATTGGGTTACGTTAAGGCACAACATGGGTTACGTTAAGGCACAACATGGGTTACGTTAAGGCACAAATTAGGTTACGTTAAGGCACAAATTAGGTTACGTTAAGGCACAAATTAGGTTACGTTAAGGCACAAATTAGGTTACGTTAAGGCACAAATTAGGTTACGTTAAGGCACAAATTAGGTTACGTTAAGGCACAAATTAGGTTACGTTAAGGCACAAATTAGGTTACGTTAAGGCACAAATTAGGTTACGTTAAGGCACAAATTAGGTTACGTTAAGGCACAAATTAGGTTACGTTAAGGCACAAATTAGGTTACGTTAAGGCACAAATTAGGTTACGTTAAGGCACAAATTAGGTTACGTTAAGGCACAAATTAGGTTACGTTAAGGCACAAATTAGGTTACGTTAAGGTACAATATGGGTTAGGTTAAGGTACAATATGGGTTAGGTTAAGGTACAATATGGGTTAGGTTAAGGTACAATATGGGTTAGGTTAAGGTACAATATGGGTTAGGTTAAGGCACAACGTAGGTTAGGTTAAGGCACAACGTAGGTTAGGCACAAGTAGGTTAGGTAACATAGGTTAGGTTAAGGCACAACATAGGTTAGGTTAAGGCACAACATAGGTTAGGTTAAGGCACAACATAGGTTAGGTTAAGGCACAACATAGGTTAGGTTAAGGCACAACATAGGTTAGGTTAAGGCACAACATAGGTTAGGTTAAGGCACAACATAGGTTAGGTTAAGGCACAACATAGGTTAGGTTAAGGCACAACATAGGTTAGGTTAAGGCACAACGTAGGTTAGGTTAAGGCACAACGTAGGTTAGGTTAAGGCACAACGTAGGTTAGGTTAAGGCACAACGTAGGTTAGGTTAAGGCACAACGTAGGTTAGGTTAAGGCACAACGTAGGTTAGGTTAAGGCACAACGTAGGTTAGGTTAAGGCACAACGTAGGTTAGGTTAAGGCACAACGTAGGTTAGGTTAAGGCACAACGTAGGTTAGGTTAAGGCACAACGTAGGTTAGGTTAAGGCACAACGTAGGTTAGGTTTAAGGCACAACATAGGTTAGGTTAAGGCACAACATAGGTTAGGTTAAGGCACAACATAGGTTAGGTTAAGGCACAACATAGGTTAGGTTAAGGCACAACATAGGTTAGGTTAAGGCACAACATAGGTTAGGTTAAGGCACAACATAGGTTAGGTTAAGGCACAACATAGGTTAGGTTAAGGCACAACATAGGTTAGGTTAAGGCACAACATAGGTTAGGTTAAGGCACAACATAGGTTAGGTTAAGGCACAACGTAGGTTAGGTTAAGGCACAACGTAGGTTAGGTTAAGGCACAACGTAGGTTAGGGTTAAGGCACAACGTAGGTTAGGTTAAGGCACAACGTAGGTTAGGTTAAGGCACAACGTAGGTTAGGTTAAGGCACAACGTAGGTTAGGTTAAGGCACAACGTAGGTTAGGTTAAGGCACAACGTAGGTTAGGTTAAGGTACAACGTAGGTTAGGTTAAGGTACAACGTAGGTTAGGTTAAGGTACAACGTAGGTTAGGTTAAGGTACAACGTAGGTTAGGTTAAGGTACAACGTAGGTTAGGTTAAGGTACAACGTAGGTTAGGTTAAGGTACAACGTAGGTTAGGTGAAGGCGCAATGTAGGTTAGGTTAAGGTACGATATACCTTAGGTTAAGGTACAATATCGCTTAGGTTAAGGTACAATATAGCTTAGGTTAAGGTACACGTTGTAGGGAAAGGTGTATTTTGGGGGGGGAGGGGGCGGCAGGTTCGTTGATAGTGATTATCGTAAGTGCATGCCTGCGGGATCATCCGATTTGTCACGTCAGGATGCACTTGTGGCTCATGACAGGCGGCGCTCCGATTCCAAGGTTGTGGCAGATCTGTGTCTTTCATTCCTGCCATTGTTTGTGTACTGTGACAGGAGGCAGTATTGTGATGTTGGGTGCACCCCTGTGTAGGACATGTGTGGGTGTTCGTGGCTTAGCTGAGCAATGGCGGATGTCGGAAGGGTGGGATATTCTGTTTTCTGGGTGGACCTCCCGGTCTGGTTATGATAGTGTGGATTGTGTAATGTGGCGGAGAGGATGCACCGGATGTTCTTCCATGCTGGTGGTTAGATATTGTGTGTGTGCCTGTTAGAGGCAGAGAGTAGTGTGTGATAGTGTCTGGCTGACGTGTGGTTCTCATTGTGTGCAGAGTCTTTCAGCATGTATAGGGACGGTTGTATATATTATCTGTATTCTGATGGCTCTGCATCTATTACTAATCAGTGCCGTGTATACGGTTACTCTGGTTCCAGTCGAAACTGTTCTATCTCTGTACATTAGTGACACTGCGGCTCCACTATGTTGCCGCCCCTGTCGGCCGTTTCCCCCAGTGTGTGGCTAATGATTATCAGCAATCAGTCTATTAGTCAATACCGGTAGTGTGACGACGTGAAATGTCCGGGATGGGGGAAGCTACACGCTTCCCGTGGGTCAGGGCCTAGAAAGACTCTTCCCACGCAGGAGGCTCGGACTGTCATTACTCTTCCGAGAAATATATTTGCCCAGCGTTTTTTGCGACTGCGAGTGCGACGCGTACGAGTACCGACATGGATGGGGCGCTTCCTAGCTGA
>NW_026047421.1:12500-17500 GCF_023864345.2 Schistocerca serialis cubense
ACTTTAATATACGCTATTGGAGCTGGAATTACCGCGGCTGCTGGCACCAGACTTGCCCTCCAATAGATACTCGTTAAAGGATTTAAAGTGTACTCATTCCGATTACGGGGCCTCGGATGAGTCCCGTATCGTTATTTTTCGTCACTACCTCCCCGTGCCGGGAGTGGGTAATTTGCGCGCCTGCTGCCTTCCTTGGATGTGGTAGCCGTTTCTCAGGCTCCCTCTCCGGAATCGAACCCTGATTCCCCGTTACCCGTTACAACCATGGTAGGCGCAGAACCTACCATCGACAGTTGATAAGGCAGACATTTGAAAGATGCGTCGCCGGTACGAGGACCGTGCGATCAGCCCAAAGTTATTCAGAGTCACCAAGGCAAACGGACCGGACGAGCCGACCGATTGGTTTTGATCTAATAAAAGCGTCCCTTCCATCTCTGGTCGGGACTCTGTTTGCATGTATTAGCTCTAGAATTACCACAGTTATCCAAGTAACGTGGGTACGATCTAAGGAACCATAACTGATTTAATGAGCCATTCGCGGTTTCACCTTAATGCGGCTTGTACTGAGACATGCATGGCTTAATCTTTGAGACAAGCATATGACTACTGGCAGGATCAACCAGGGAGCTGCGTCAACTAGAGCTGAGCAGCCGGCCGCCCGGGAGTGTGTCCCGGGGGCCCGCGCGAACACGCAAGCGTCCGCTCAATTATTCTGCAAACAGGAGGAGGCTGAGCTCCCCTGCACAACACACCTCGAAACCCTCTCAGGTCCCGGCGGCGCGCAGCGCCGTCCTAAGTACTTGGTCGGGTTCGAGAGAGGCGCAATCGCCCGGAGTTAGGCGAGTAGACGCTTTAGGTGCGACCACCCGTGCTCCCAACTGAGCTTGCCGCTGCCGACAGAGGCCCGGGAGCGTGCTGTCGTGGCATTGCCGGCGGGAGACAACACGCGCCACCTACGGTGACCGGCAGCTCCAACGCCAGCGCCACAGAAGGACAAAAGCCCCACTTGGGTGCCGAAGCGAACTCTCCCAGCACAGCGCACGCGCCAACACGTCCGCACAGCTGCGATACAAACCACCTGCGAGAACCGCTGGGGCGACCGAGCAGCAGACGGCGTCGCGGCGCCGAGCGCCGGGCGGCGGCGCATCCTCAGCGCACACAGTCCTCAATCGGACCAGCACACTGCAGATGGCCACCGCGCTTCGCACCGGGCCCGCGAGGACCTACTTTGGCCGCAAGGCGCCGCGAGCAGGGGGCGCCGGCGCGCAGCTGCGCCGCCTGCCGCGTCCGTCGGCCGGCGCGCCTGCCACTGGCCGCCCCCACCAGCCGGCTGTAGCGCGTGCGCCCACGCACCGCGCTGCCAGCACGCCGGGCGGCCCCCCCTCACCGGCCGGGGACGGTCCCACCCAGCCACCGCCGCGTATCGCCTCACACCCAGATCCCCTTTCGCGTTCGTGGGCATGGTGGGTCCCCTTTCACGTTCGTGGGCATGGTGGGTATCCCTGAAACAACCGGTTAATAGCTCGACCGATCGTCGCCAACACTGATTCACCTCTAGCGAGAACAACCGCACCACAACGGGTTACCTGTTGTTCATTTGCGTAACGTCACCAGCAAACGTAGACGTCCATCGCCATTTGCAACGAGTATTGCATGCCTGTGTCAGGTGTCACAACACACTACGTCTGCCCACATAGACGCAACAACATGTGCACGCCTCGAGAACACGTGGAAGGTAGCCCCCGTACGTATGCGGTGTCCATTGCGCGAACGACTGTCAGCCGGCCTCTGCAGGATGTCGCAGATGTGGAACGCGGTGCAACATGCTATCACGGTGTGTGAGAAGAGACGACTACGTCCGAATACACGCTCCACTACATCAACAGACTGCTCATGCTGATCGCCATCCAGGGCGTCCGTTCCTCCCACACGTCTGAATGGCGTACCACACTGCAATCCAGCTCTTATAGGGAGACGACACGTAGCTGCGTGCACAATATTTGGACTGTATGGTCTGCCGTTGCTAGGCGCAGTCGTCGTACGGTCACACATGTGCCACGATGTATCATTCAGTACATACGGACCAATGTGCAGTACAGTTTGTGGGTTTTGCGTACATCGGCGGACAGGTGACAGGCCGTACCACAACGTAGGCTGAGTACGTCGGCATGCGAAGGGCATTGAACATGCAAACTTCTCAACGACCAGCTTGCGAAGGCAGGGGGGAAGGGGGGGGGGCATGTACGTCCTGCTGCTATCCACATTACAGTGTATAGCAGGAGCATGTGGAAAGTCAGCAACACCTGCAAGGTGTTTAACATGACGCGATACACAGGGGACCGGGCAGTGCGAATAGCGAACTATATTGCGAGGGTTGCGGTTAGGCAACACTACACTAATTTAACGAGTTGCATAACAATTACAGAGCAGGTTCAGCGACAACGTGCGTCAGGTTAAGGCGCAATATAGGTTAGGTTGAGGCACAATATAGGTTAGGTTAAGGCACAACATGGGTTACGTTAAGGCACAAATTGGGTTACGTTAAGGCACAACATGGGTTACGTTAAGGCACAACATGGGTTACGTTAAGGCACAAATTAGGTTACGTTAAGGCACAAATTAGGTTACGTTAAGGCACAAATTAGGTTACGTTAAGGCACAAATTAGGTTACGTTAAGGCACAAATTAGGTTACGTTAAGGCACAAATTAGGTTACGTTAAGGCACAAATTAGGTTACGTTAAGGCACAAATTAGGTTACGTTAAGGCACAAATTAGGTTACGTTAAGGCACAAATTAGGTTACGTTAAGGCACAAATTAGGTTACGTTAAGGCACAAATTAGGTTACGTTAAGGCACAAATTAGGTTACGTTAAGGCACAAATTAGGTTACGTTAAGGCACAAATTAGGTTACGTTAAGGCACAAATTAGGTTACGTTAAGGCACAAATTAGGTTACGTTAAGGCACAAATTAGGTTACGTTAAGGCACAAATTAGGTTACGTTAAGGTACAATATGGGTTAGGTTAAGGTACAATATGGGTTAGGTTAAGGTACAATATGGGTTAGGTTAAGGTACAATATGGGTTAGGTTAAGGTACAATATGGGTTAGGTTAAGGCACAACGTAGGTTAGGTTAAGGCACAACGTAGGTTAGGTTAAGGCACAACATAGGTTAGGTTAAGGCACAACATAGGTTAGGTTAAGGCACAACATAGGTTAGGTTAAGGCACAACATAGGTTAGGTTAAGGCACAACATAGGTTAGGTTAAGGCACAACATAGGTTAGGTTAAGGCACAACATAGGTTAGGTTAAGGCACAACATAGGTTAGGTTAAGGCACAACATAGGTTAGGTTAAGGCACAACATAGGTTAGGTTAAGGCACAACATAGGTTAGGTTAAGGCACAACATAGGTTAGGTTAAGGCACAACGTAGGTTAGGTTAAGGCACAACGTAGGTTAGGTTAAGGCACAACGTAGGTTAGGTTAAGGCACAACGTAGGTTAGGTTAAGGCACAACGTAGGTTAGGTTAAGGCACAACGTAGGTTAGGTTAAGGCACAACGTAGGTTAGGTTAAGGCACAACGTAGGTTAGGTTAAGGCACAACGTAGGTTAGGTTAAGGCACAACGTAGGTTAGGTTAAGGCACAACGTAGGTTAGGTTAAGGCACAACATAGGTTAGGTTAAGGCACAACATAGGTTAGGTTAAGGCACAACATAGGTTAGGTTAAGGCACAACATAGGTTAGGTTAAGGCACAACATAGGTTAGGTTAAGGCACAACATAGGTTAGGTTAAGGCACAACATAGGTTAGGTTAAGGCACAACATAGGTTAGGTTAAGGCACAACATAGGTTAGGTTAAGGCACAACATAGGTTAGGTTAAGGCACAACATAGGTTAGGTTAAGGCACAACATAGGTCAGGTTAAGGCACAACGTAGGTTAGGTTAAGGCACAACGTAGGTTAGGTTAAGGCACAACGTAGGTTAGGTTAAGGCACAACGTAGGTTAGGTTAAGGCACAACGTAGGTTAGGTTAAGGCACAACGTAGGTTAGGTTAAGGCACAACGTAGGTTAGGTTAAGGTACAACGTAGGTTAGGTTAAGGTACAACGTAGGTTAGGTTAAGGTACAACGTAGGTTAGGTTAAGGTACAACGTAGGTTAGGTTAAGGTACAACGTAGGTTAGGTTAAGGTACAACGTAGGTTAGGTTAAGGTACAACGTAGGTTAGGTTAAGGTACAACGTAGGTTAGGTTAAGGTACAACGTAGGTTAGGTGAAGGCGCAATGTAGGTTAGGTTAAGGTACGATATACCTTAGGTTAAGGTACAATATCGCTTAGGTTAAGGTACAATATAGCTTAGGTTAAGGTACACGTTGTAGGGAAAGGTGTATTTTGGGGGGGGAGGGGGCGGCAGGTTCGTTGATAGTGATTATCGTAAGTGCATGCCTGCGGGATCATCCGATTTGTCACGTCAGGATGCACTTGTGGCTCATGACAGGCGGCGCTCCGATTCCAAGGTTGTGGCAGATCTGTGTCTTTCATTCCTGCCATTGTTTGTGTACTGTGACAGGAGGCAGTATTGTGATGTTGGGTGCACCCCTGTGTAGGACATGTGTGGGTGTTCGTGGCTTAGCTGAGCAATGGCGGATGTCGGAAGGGTGGGATATTCTGTTTTCTGGGTGGACCTCCCGGTCTGGTTATGATAGTGTGGATTGTGTAATGTGGCGGAGAGGATGCACCGGATGTTCTTCCATGCTGGTGGTTAGATATTGTGTGTGTGCCTGTTAGAGGCAGAGAGTAGTGTGTGATAGTGTCTGGCTGACGTGTGGTTCTCATTGTGTGCAGAGTCTTTCAGCATGTATAGGGACGGTTGTATATATTATCTGTATTCTGATGGCTCTGCATCTATTACTAATCAGTGCCGTGTATACGGTTACTCTGGTTCCAGTCGAAACTGTTCTATCTCTGTACATTAGTGACACTGCGGCTCCACT
>NW_026047421.1:22500-29610 GCF_023864345.2 Schistocerca serialis cubense
GTGCAGGTTGGAGATGGCACGCCTGATGGACGGCGTGTTGTAGTAGGCCGCTTTCTCGGAGTGACACCAGTCGAGCCGGAGATGGTCTCCGACTACCTGGGCGTCGATGACGCGGGCGATGCCGTCTTTAACCGCCACCACGTCAGGCTTGCGGATTCCCTCAGGTGTGCGGAGGTGGGGCTCCACAGAAACATTGAAGCCCCTCTGCGCGAGTCCACGGGCGACATAGCGCACGATCGCGTCATGCCGCTTAACCCGGGACCCGTGCGTCCTGAAGCAAGCCTGTAACACGTGGTTGGCGGTCTCTACGGCCTGGCAGCCCGCGCGGCATCTGGTGTCCGCCTCCCGCCCGCGACTGCGCCGTGCCTTCGTGGGGAAGGTGTTGATGCGGGCGCGGAGAGCGTCGATGAAGTTACGCCCAGATAGCAGGCGACTGGTGTCAGCGACCCACTGGTGTTGCCCCTTGACGGCGGCGGAAGATGACAGCGCCGCACCGTCAAAGGCAACGTGCAGGCGCGCGGCCCACATCTCTCCAACCTGCGTCGACGATTTGAGGAGGTGACCCTCCCACATAAGATGCCGCTCCAGCACCTCAATCTCACGCTGTACCTCGTCCCGGCCTGCACCGTCGGGGGCTGGTCCAATCCTCTTCAGCGCCAGGAGACGGGACCGGCGGAGTGTTGGCCCCATCCATCGGCATGATGGGATGCCGAGGCCTCCCTGGGCTACAGGAGCATGGAAGTAGCCCAGGGGAGTGTCCGCCGGAAGGCGGAACCATCTCCTGACGGCGGCCCGGATGGTCACGTCTGCCGCTTTCAACGCACCCACTCGGGTGCGGCTGAGGGCCAGCCCGTGGTACAGGCCTGGGAGAAGTACGTTGGTGAGGGCGTAGAGGCGCTGTTGCGGCTTAAGCGGAGCTCGGGAGATGACGTCCAGCTGCTCCACCAGGTGGCGTCGTGGGTTGAACACGCAGCGACCCGCGGTGGAGAATTGCAGTCCCAGATACCGGAAGGTTTCACCCACACGTAGGGCGGGCATGGTGGCGTTGCCCGCTTTGAAGGTAACGTCGGCGTCGACCTTCACCTTCTTGTCACGCCCAGACGCGACTAAAGCGAGGGTGAAACACTTCCGGGCGTTGATCTGCAGCCCCAGATGGCCGAGGGCTGCGACGGCTGCGTCGATGAGGGACTGCAATCCCCTCGCGGTCGATGCAAAAAGCAGGACGTCATCTGCGAAGGCCGCAGCGTTGACTCTGCGGCCGAGGATCCGAGCTCCGATGTGGGAGGGAAGTTGACTCAAAACATAGTCCACCGCAAAATTGAAAAGGAGGGGGGAGAGGGGGTCACCCTGACGCACACCCCTTGCCGGCTGCAGGGGCACGCCCACGTCGGCGCCGCCCGCTATCACTGTCGTGCTACCCTCGTAACACCTTTCGACGTACTCAATAAAGCAATCCGGCAGGCCATGAGCCCTCAGCACGGGGCGGAGGGCAGCATGGTCCACCGAATCGAACGCTTTAGAGACGTCGATCGATGCCACAAAAACAGAGCGACAGGAGCGGACTGCGTCGGTGAGAGCAGTGTCCAAGATGAAGGTGTTTTCCAACATCCCATCCCGGGGGATGAATGCCCGCTGACGTTCGTCCACAGCACATGCACGCATCAGGCGTGACGCGAGAACCTTGTGAAAGGTCCGCGCCAACACCGAGCAGACCGTAATGGGGCGAAAGTCAGCGGGGGATGTTGGTGCAGCCGTTTTGGGGAGAAGTGACGTCCGGGCGCGAAGCAGACGCTCGGGGAGGGCGCGGGCCAGGAGGAAGAGGTTCAAGAGTTTCACCAGGACTTCATGCGGCAGGCGCCGCAGCTCCGCAGGAGTCAGGCCGTCCGGCCCGGCCGCCGATCCCCTGGGCGGCAAGGCAGCAGCGACCTCCTCACGTGTGACCGGCCCCCATAGGCACTCAGGAGCGACAGGCTCCGAGTGCGGGAGAAGGCGGTCACGGATGAAGCCAGCGGTGGAGATCGGCTTCTTCGTGAAGAGGTCCGCCCAGAAGTCCAGCAGACCGGGGATGTCGGGTGGCGGCTGCAGCAGGGTGCCGTCCAGCAAGCCGCGCACGCAACGTGCACGCGACCTGCGGAAGGCGTCCTGTGTCCGCGCGAACTCCCAGCGGCGCCGCTTGCGCTTCTGCAGCGGCGGGGCGGCAGGCGGCCGCTTGGATGATTGGCGCGGCCGCTGTGCCCTGGTGATCGACCTCTCCCCCCTGGACCCGACCGACGCAAGGGCATCCGGGAGCATGCCCAGGATGACATCGGGCGGCGTGCCCCGCCCCAGACCAATGACTCGATCCAGAGCAGAGAAACGCTGGGCGGAAGCAGGTAGCCCCGCCAGATGCTCCCAGATGGCGGCGTCAGTCGGCCCCTCCGGCGGCGGCCCGGTGGTGTCGGCCGCGAAGTCCTCGGCTGCGTCGACGGGCGGCGCAGCGGCCTCGCCCGCGTCAGGCAGCGAGCTCGCTGCTCCCCGGCGGGACGCCGGCTCTTCCCCCCGACCGATCTCAAGCGCCTCCATGAATTGGCGGACAAGCTGCTTGTGGGCAGCTTGCCGCCGTCGGCACTTGATTGCCTCAAGCGTTCGGTCGGGGAACATCCTAATAAGCTCTTGATTAACGAAGAAGAACCGGGCGTCCCTCTCAAGGAACAGTTCGGCCTCTGCCTTGGCGAGCGACAGGACTTCTTCCTCCGTCCACCTCGCGCGATGCCTCTCCGTCACGATCTCAGCGTTGGCGGCCGCAAGGTGTTGGCGGCGGCGATGGACCCCGAGACCGTTCTTCGTGGTAAAAGTGCGGTGGCACTCACTGCAAGCAAAGGGAGCTACACAAACTATCGCATTTTCGTTACGGCCGGTTGGCCGGATAGGTGCTGGGGTAGCTGGGGTGGCACCTTCAGCGGAAGGGCCACCATCTCTTGTTTCTTGTAGGCTGCCCCCAACTATAAAGGGATAATGCGAGGGGGGGCTGGTAACCCCCCCAAGCCCCTGGTGCGGTCTTCCACTCTGCGAAAATCAGCGGGCCCACGAGAAGGGGAGAAGACCGCAGGAGAAGAGAGGCTAAGAGGGCTAGGCCCATGTATTGCGCATCACTCTCCCTGTAACTATAACCCAAGGAAGGCACCTCGCAGCAGCAGCACGACTACATCAAGACCGCACTTCGAAAAGCCAAGTCCGGATGCAGCCACACCGCCGCCACTTGGCCACCTTAAGAGAGTCATAGTTACTCCCGCCGTTTACCCGCGCTTGCTTGAATTTCTTCACGTTGACATTCAGAGCACTGGGCAGAAATCACATTGCGTCAACACCCGCTAGGGCCATCGCAATGCTTTGTTTTAATTAGACAGTCGGATTCCCCCAGTCCGTGCCAGTTCTGAGTTGATCGTTGAATGGCGGCCGAAGAGAATCCGCGCACCCGCGCGCCCCCGGAGGAGCACGCTAAGGCGGACGCGGCCTCGCAGCAAGGAAGATCCGTGGGAGGCCAAGGCACGGGACCGAGCTCGGATCCTGCACGCAGGTTGAAGCACCGGGGCGCGAACGCCGCGCAGGCGCGCGCATCCTGCACCGCCGGCCAGCACGAGGCCGACCAACGGCGAGAGCAGACCACGCCCGCGCTAAACGCCCGCACTTACCGGCACCCCTACGGCACTCACCTCGCCCAGGCCCGGCACGTTAGCGCTGACCCACTTCCCGACCAAGCCCGACACGCCCCGATCCTCAGAGCCAATCCTTATCCCGAAGTTACGGATCCAATTTGCCGACTTCCCTTACCTACATTATTCTATCGACTAGAGGCTCTTCACCTTGGAGACCTGCTGCGGATATGGGTACGAACCGGCGCGACACCTCCACGTGGCCCTCTCCCGGATTTTCAAGGTCCGAGGGGAAGATCGGGACACCGCCGCAACTGCGGTGCTCTTCGCGTTCCAAACCCTATCTCCCTGCTAGAGGATTCCAGGGAACTCGAACGCTCATGCAGAAAAGAAAACTCTTCCCCGATCTCCCGACGGCGTCTCCGGGTCCTTTTGGGTTACCCCGACGAGCATCTCTAAAAGAGGGGCCCGACTTGTATCGGTTCCGCTGCCGGGTTCCGGAATAGGAACCGGATTCCCTTTCGCCCAACGGGGGCCAGCACAAAGCGCATCATGCTATGACGGCCCCCATCAACATCGGATTTCTCCTAGGGCTTAGGATCGACTGACTCGTGTGCAACGGCTGTTCACACGAAACCCTTCTTCGCGTCAGCCCTCCAGGGCCTCGCTGGAGTATTTGCTACTACCACCAAGATCTGCACCGACGGCGGCTCCAGGCAGGCTCACGCCCAGACCCTTCTGCGCCCACCGCCGCGACCCTCCTACTCGTCAGGGCTTCGCGGCCGGCCGCAAGGACCGGCCATGACTGCCAGACTGACGGCCGAGTATAGGCACGACGCTTCAGCGCCATCCATTTTCAGGGCTAGTTGCTTCGGCAGGTGAGTTGTTACACACTCCTTAGCGGATTCCGACTTCCATGGCCACCGTCCTGCTGTCTTAAGCAACCAACGCCTTTCATGGTTTCCCATGAGCGTCGATTCGGGCGCCTTAACTCGGCGTTTGGTTCATCCCACAGCGCCAGTTCTGCTTACCAAAAGTGGCCCACTTGGCACTCCGATCCGAGTCGTTTGCTCGCGGCTTCAGCATATCAAGCAAGCCGGAGATCTCACCCATTTAAAGTTTGAGAATAGGTTGAGGTCGTTTCGGCCCCAAGGCCTCTAATCATTCGCTTTACCGGATGAGACTCGTACGAGCACCAGCTATCCTGAGGGAAACTTCGGAGGGAACCAGCTACTAGATGGTTCGATTAGTCTTTCGCCCCTATACCCAGCTCCGACGATCGATTTGCACGTCAGAATCGCTACGGACCTCCATCAGGGTTTCCCCTGACTTCGTCCTGGCCAGGCATAGTTCACCATCTTTCGGGTCCCAACGTGTACGCTCTAGGTGCGCCTCACCTCGCAATGAGGACGAGACGCCCCGGGAGTGCGGAGGCCGCCGCCCCGTGAAGGGCGGGGAAGCCCCATCCTCCCTCGGCCCGCGCAAGGCGAGACCTTCACTTTCATTACGCCTTTAGGTTTCGTACAGCCCAATGACTCGCGCACATGTTAGACTCCTTGGTCCGTGTTTCAAGACGGGTCGTGAAATTGTCCAAAGCTGAAGCGCCGCTGACGGGAGCGATTATTCCGCCCGAGAGCATCCCGAGCCAACAGCGGCGCGGGTCCGGGGCCGGGCCAGGTAGGTCCGTCATCCGGGAAGAACCGCGCGCGCTTGCCGGGAGCCCGAGCGCCCAAAGGGGCGAATCGACTCCTCCAGATATACCGCCGGGCAGCCAGCCAGGACACCGGGGCTCTGCCCAACAGACGCGAACCGAGGCCCGCGGAAGGACAGGCTGCGCACCCGGGCCGTAGGCCGGCACCCAGCGGGTCGCGACGTCCTACTAGGGGAGAAGTGCGGCCCACCGCACACCGGAACGGCCCCGCCCCGCGGCGAGTGGAAAGGCAACCGGACACGACCCCGCCGCGAATTGCTCCGCGCGGGCGGCCGGCCCCATCTGCCGAGGGCGGAGGCCAGTGGCCGGATGGGCGTGAATCTCACCCGTTCGACCTTTCGGACTTCTCACGTTTACCCCAGAACGGTTTCACGTACTTTTGAACTCTCTCTTCAAAGTTCTTTTCAACTTTCCCTCACGGTACTTGTTCGCTATCGGTCTCGTGGTCATATTTAGTCTCAGATGGAGTTTACCACCCACTTGGAGCTGCACTCTCAAGCAACCCGACTCGAAGGAGAGGTCCCGCCGACGCTCGCACCGGCCGCTACGGGCCTGGCACCCTCTACGGGCCGTGGCCTCATTCAAGTTGGACTTGGGCTCGGCGCGAGGCGTCGGGGTAGTGGACCCTCCCAAACACCACATGCCACGACAGGCGGCAGCCTGCGGGGTTCGGTGCTGGACTCTTCCCTGTTCGCTCGCCGCTACTGGGGGAATCCTTGTTAGTTTCTTTTCCTCCGCTTAGTAATATGCTTAAATTCAGCGGGTAGTCTCGCCTGCTCTGAGGTCGTTGTACGAGGTGTCGCACGCCACACCGCCAGCCGGCTGTGCACGCTACCGAGTAAGTACCGGTATGCGAACCGCCAGGCGACGGGCGCGCATCGCACGTTTAAGGAGACGCGGCCGGCCCCACAGGCGGCCACGACACTCCCAGGTCTGCGAAGCGGGGCAAACGCCGCGCGCTTCAGTATACGTAGCCGACCCTCAGCCAGACGTGGCCCGGGAACGGAATCCATGGACCGCAATGTGCGTTCGAAACGTCGATGTTCATGTGTCCTGCAGTTCACATGTCGACGCGCAATTTGCTGCGTTCTTCATCGACCCACGAGCCGAGTGATCCACCGTCCTGGGTGATCTTTTCATAGTTTCCACCATCTCTTTCGAGACAGTTGCATAGGCGGGACTGAGGCGTGTGGCGGCCCTGTTCCAGCGTTCAGTGTCCAACGGCCTCACGGCCGATGGGCGTCGTACGGCTCCACACCGGAGCGGACAGGCAGTCGGGCGAAAGTCATTCAAAACCGGCGCCAGGCGCCAGGTGCCGCAGGCCAGCCGCTCCAGCGCTTCAGCGCTCGTACCACACAACATTGCCGTTAGTTTTGAGACGAACGCGTGGTTCCGCACGCGGCGCACGGCTACTGCGAGCCGTACAGGTAGCTGCGTGTTGCGCGACACGACACGCACATCGAAAGACATGCAGTCTAGTCGGTAATGATCCTTCCGCAGGTTCACCTACGGAAACCTTGTTACGACTTTTACTTCCTCTAAATGATCAAGTTTGGTCATCTTTCCGGTAGCATCGGCAACGACAGAGTCAATGCCGCGTACCAGTCCGAAGACCTCACTAAATCATTCAATCGGTAGTAGCGACGGGCGGTGTGTACAAAGGGCAGGGACGTAATCAACGCGAGCTTATGACTCGCGCTTACTGGGAATTCCTCGTTCATGGGGAACAATTGCAAGCCCCAATCCCTAGCACGAAGGAGGTTCAGC
>NW_026047422.1:5000-7500 GCF_023864345.2 Schistocerca serialis cubense
ATTATTCTGCAAACAGGAGGAGGCTGAGCTCCCCTGCACAACACACCTCGAAACCCTCTCAGGTCCCGGCGGCGCGCAGCGCCGTCCTAAGTACTTGGTCGGGTTCGAGAGAGGCGCAATCGCCCGGAGTTAGGCGAGTAGACGCTTTAGGTGCGACCACCCGTGCTCCCAACTGAGCTTGCCGCTGCCGACAGAGGCCCGGGAGCGTGCTGTCGTGGCATTGCCGGCGGGAGACAACACGCGCCACCTACGGTGACCGGCAGCTCCAACGCCAGCGCCACAGAAGGACAAAAGCCCCACTTGGGTGCCGAAGCGAACTCTCCCAGCACAGCGCACGCGCCAACACGTCCGCACAGCTGCGATACAAACCACCTGCGAGAACCGCTGGGGCGACCGAGCAGCAGACGGCGTCGCGGCGCCGAGCGCCGGGCGGCGGCGCATCCTCAGCGCACACAGTCCTCAATCGGACCAGCACACTGCAGATGGCCACCGCGCTTCGCACCGGGCCCGCGAGGACCTACTTTGGCCGCAAGGCGCCGCGAGCAGGGGGCGCCGGCGCGCAGCTGCGCCGCCTGCCGCGTCCGTCGGCCGGCGCGCCTGCCACTGGCCGCCCCCACCAGCCGGCTGTAGCGCGTGCGCCCACGCACCGCGCTGCCAGCACGCCGGGCGGCCCCCCCTCACCGGCCGGGGACGGTCCCACCCAGCCACCGCCGCGTATCGCCTCACACCCAGATCCCCTTTCACGTTCGTGGGCATGGTGGGTCCCCTTTCACGTTCGTGGGCATGGTGGGTATCCATGAAACAACCGGTTAATAGCTCGACCGATCGTCGCCAACACTGATTCACCTCTAGCGAGAACAACCGCACCACAACGGGTTACCAGTTGTTCATTTGCGTAACGTCACCAGCAAACGTAGACGTCCATCGCCATTTGCAACGAGTATTGCATGCCTGTGTCAGGTGTCACAACACACTACGTCTGCCCACATAGACGCAACAACATGTGCACGCCTAGAGAACACGTGGAAGGTAGCCCCCGTACGTATGCGGTGTCCATTGCGCGAACGACTGTCAGCCGGCCTCTGCAGCATGTCGCAGATGTGGAACGCGGTGCAACATGCTATCACAGTGTGTGAGAAGAGACGACTACGTCCGAATACACGCTCCACTACATCAACAGACTGCTCATGCTGATCGCCATCCAGGGCGTCCGTTCCTCCCACACGTCTGAATGGCGTACCACACTGCAATCCAGCTCCTAAAGGGAGACGACACGTAGCTGCGTCCACAATATTTGGACTGTATGGTCCGCCGTTGCTAGGCGCAGTCGTCGTACGGTCACACATGTGCCACGATGTATCATTCAGTACATACGGACCAATGTGCAGCACAGTTTGTGGGTTTTGCGTACATCCGCGGACAGGTGACAGGCCGTACCACAACGTAGGCTGAGTACGCCGGCATGCGAAGGGCATTGAACATGCAAACTTCTCAACGACCAGCTTGCGAAGGCAGGGGGGAAGGGGGGGGGCATGTACGTCCTGCTGCTATCCACATTACAGTGTATAGCAGGAGCATGTGGAAAGTCAGCAACACTTGCAAGGTGTTTAACATGACGCGATACACAGGGGACCGGGCAGTGCGAATAGCGAACTATATTGCGAGGGTTGCGGTTAGGCAACACTACACTAATTTAACGAGTTGCATAACAATTACAGAGCAGGTTCAGCGACAACGTGCGTCAGGTTAAGGCGCAATATAGGTTAGGTTGAGGCGCAATATGGGTTACGTTAAGGCACAAATTAGGTTACGTTAAGGCACAAATTAGGTTACGTTAAGGCACAAATTGGGTTACGTTAAGGCACAAATTGGGTTACGTTAAGGCACAAATTGGGTTACGTTAAGGCACAACATGGGTTACGTTAAGGCACAACATGGGTTACGTTAAGGCACAACATGGGTTACGTTAAGGCACAACATGGGTTACGTTAAGGCACAACATGGGTTACGTTAAGGCACAACATGGGTTACGTTAAGGCACAACATGGGTTACGTTAAGGCACAACATGGGTTACGTTAAGGCACAACATGGGTTACGTTAAGGCACAACATGGGTTACGTTAAGGCACAACATGGGTTACGTTAAGGCACAACATGGGTTAGGTTAAGGCACAACATGGGTTAGGTTAAGGCACAACATGGGTTAGGTTAAGGCACAACATGGGTTAGGTTAAGGCACAACGTAAGTTAGGTTAAGGCACAACGTAAGTTAGGTTAAGGCACAACGTAAGTTAGGTTAAGGCACAACGTAGGTTAGGTTAAGGCACAACGTAGGTTAGGTTAAGGCACAACGTAGGTTAGGTTAAGGCACAACGTAGGTTAGGTTAAGGCACAACGTAGGTTAGGTTAAGGCACAACGTAGGTTAGGTTAAGGCACAACGTAGGTTAGGTTAAGGCACAACGTAGGTTAGGTTAAGGCACAACGTAGGTTAGGTTAAGG
>NW_026047422.1:12500-20000 GCF_023864345.2 Schistocerca serialis cubense
CCCACGATATTTTGAGTGCGTAAGAGTGCTTCAATACCGAAGAAAATTTGGTGGCAGTTCTACAACAGTGCCGCAATTGTTCCACAGAAGGCTGATCTTCAACCTATATCTGGTGATCGAGTTATAAATATTTTTCTTCGGCCTACAAGTGCTGCAGCAGCCTACACATATTCCTCCAAATACACGTGATTATAATGCTTCACCGTAAATCAATATACGCCATTGGAGTTGTGATAAGTTCCTGAGATGCTGTGGAAGACACCATCACAGTAAGTGCAGCGCATTTGCAATACGGGATCCTTTGAAACTGATGGAATGTTGTGTGTCTGCGCCGCCTTACCGGTGAACCAGAGAGCAGGGGTGGAATACAGGCCCACTTGTTGAGAGTAGATGCACTTATCTGTCATACTGCGTGTGTGAAAAGTTTTTAAGGCAGATATTTCTTTTGATATCAAAGGTCACTGTGTAACGAGCGCAGCCCGGCCTCACTCGGGTACGGCGTTCGCGTCTTGACTCGGTAACAATTCACTGGCAAACTACAGAATCTAGGGACAAGAAAGGCCCCCTGTCTGAAAGTGCATACTTTCACCATCTTACACACGCGCGCAGAAAAACGTTAAGGCCATTAGTTTTCGATAAGAAACAATATCTGCCGTAACGGTCGCTAGCAGGTGGCTGCGTGCGCATATAACCTCAGTGACAATTTACTGCCAATCTGCTGACCTAACTAAAATCCCAGAAAGACAGTGTGAAAGAGCATTCATTCCTCAACCAATATGTATGCGCAAAATAATTTTAAGCCTTTTAGTTTTTAAAATCAAATAGCTTCTGTTGCAAAGTGCGCTCACCGGTACAATTGGCGACGGCAAGCGCGTCCAAATTAAGTGACAATTTACTGTCGAACTGTTACACAAACGAAAATCCCAGACAGACAGTGGGAAAGAGCATTCATCCCTCAATCTATATGTATAAGTAAAATAGTTGTAGGATCTCTAGATTTTAAAATTATATAGCTTTTGTGCAGAGTAGGGCTGGCGCGAATTTAGTTTAGTCCGTGCATGCGACCGCGGCAGGCGCGATGTTAGTTTAAGTCATTATATCTGTTGAAGATGATAAGATATGGACAATGAAACCTAATTCAGTGATAGTGTAGATATTAATTGTAGAAGGTGATAAGACATGGACAAGGTAACCCAATCCTGTGATGGTGTAGATATAAATTGATAACGCACAGTGGTTAAAATAATTTTTAGACACAGACTATCAAAAATGAAATTGTTCTTGTCGTACATGAGATGTGGCAGGCGCGAATCTAGTTCTCTAACTGTCAAAAAGTAAATTGTTTTTGTCGTGACGTGCGCTCTCCGCCCACGCGATTGCGGCAGACGCGAATTTAGTTTTTAGTCACTTAATTCTAAGGAAAATGACAAGACAAGGACAATGTAACCCAATACAGGGGTAGTGCACACATTCATTAGTCATGCTCAATGATTGAAATACGATTCAAACTGATAGTGTGAATAATTAAACTGTGTTAATCGCTACTGGCGCTGTCTGTAAATACGATTACAGCTACTGGGAACCTACTATAGGCTCTACGCCTTCCAAATCTGAGGAGATATGAATAATATAACCTAACACAGTGCTGGCGTAAACCTCCCTTCGTCGCGAACAGTGATCAAAATCATTTTCAGACTCATAGTGTCAATAGTTAAATTCTATTTGCTGTGGCGTGTGCGATCCGCAAATGAAGCTGGTGCGAAGTACCTTACTGCCGTACATCTGCTAAGTCAGGGGAGATATGGACAATATAAACTAATACAGTGTTAGTGTACACCATACTCCATCACGAGTGTGAATTTCCGATTTGCTGGACCTGTGTTTTGGAGCCACGGCAGCGGGTGGACGCTACAGAGCCCAGCTGACTCCCCCCGCCCACCTCCCCGCGAGAGCGACCGCATTCCAGCGCCCGGCCGGCTCGCCCGTTGCAGGCAGGCAGCCGACGCGCTTGTCCCCAGCCGGCCCAGGTAGGCTCGTCCCCAGGCGACCGGTGAGGAACCAGCGCTACAGCAGCATCACGCGCCGCGCGAAGCCACTCGCGATAAACGAACTGGCCAAGTGTTTCACTCGCCAGTTTACAAAGGCGGCTTCTGTACGGACACACTCAATAACTCCCGAATAGGACACATGAAACACACAAGGTAACGCCCAAAAACAAAACAAAATGGGGACAAACAAAGAATTGTCACCTGCAAAAACAGAGCCCAACAGAATCTCGCTGGCCCCCATGGAGAACGATTCCTCCAAATCCCAGGAAGATCTGGAAAACATGGCAGCTATGAGGGAAGAAATAGTGTCCTTCCTTTTTAATGAAACGAATAAGATAAACAATGTCCAGAAAAGGTTTATTTTAGGAAAATTATCGGCATATGAGCGAATTGTACGGAAATACGAAATGGAAATTCTGGAACTGAAAACGGAACTCAGGTGCACTAAAGCTGCCCAAGCAGCAAAAATACCAGTACAGGAAACATATGCTTCCAAGGCATCCACCAAAGCGACGCCCACCAACGAAAGTCGAGGCCCAAAACCTGAGCCCAAATTGCTAGTTGTGAAGCCAGCAGAAGGAGCGCAACAAGCAGCAAAAGATCTCGAGGAAACAGTAAAGAAAGTCATCACAACATCGCTGAAAGATGTGAGGGTCACGAAATTCAAGACTACAAGGGACAAAAACGTAATACTAGAATTCCCAGATACTGAAGAAGCAAACAGACTGAAGAAGTGTGAAGAGTTTAGTCGTTCAGGGCTTACCATCCAGGACCCCAAAAAAAGGAATCCCAGGGTAATTCTCTTTGATGTTCCAAGAGATACTCAAGAAGGACAGCTGAAAACTGAGCTGTATGAACGAAATCTGTCAAGAGCAGGCCTCACACTTGAAGAGGTCGTGAGTGGAACACAGATCGCCTTCAAAACTGGACCAAAAAATCGAGAAGTGGTGAACCTAGTATTGGAGGTGGCACCGAAAATATGGAACAGACTGACTGAACAAGGACGAGTGTATCTCCACTGCACATCCCACAGGGTGCAAAATTACACAAATATTAGCAGGTGCTATAAATGCCAGGGCTTTGGTCACACATCAACAAGATGCACAAGTGCTGAAACAATATGCGGACACTGTGCAGCACCTGGACACTCCTTCAAAGAATGCAGGCTTAAAGAACAACCACCACACTGTGCGAACTGCAAACGCTGGAAGAGAGACTGCAAACACTCAGTTCTGGACCAAAACTGCCCTGAATACAAGAGAGCAAAAGAAGCAATCCAACGAATGACCGACTATGGGAAGTAATAACAACGATGTGCTACCTTCAGACCATAGATCCTCAACGGACCTACAACTTAGCCCCTTAAAAATCCTCCAAATAAATGGGCAAAGATCTAAAACAGTACCTGACCAACTAGTCATGAAAATGGAGGAAGAGGAGTTAGATGTACTACTGGTACAGGAACCATACACACTAGATGACAAAATCACAGGTTATCCACCAGGTTATCGAATGGTTTACAGCTCCAAACATGGAACACCAAAGGCAGCTATAATCATTCGTACTAAGAGCTTAAATGTTCTCCAGCTAACCACATTATCTGATACACATACATGTGCGGCAAGCATAAGTGGAGCCTTTGGAGAACTGTACCTGGTGTGTGCGTACTGCCAGTATGGTGAACCTATTGACCGCTTCCTAAATAAACTTGAGGACATACTGCACAACTTGGCTGGAAAACCAGTAATTATAGGCCTAGATGCAAATGCGACATCCCCATTATGGTATGGTGATATGGCAAATGGGGATGGTAGGAAGATGGAAGACTTCATCTACCAGCATGGTCTTGTACTACTGAATGAGGAATCTCCATTAACAACTTTCAGTGGACCAAATGGAGAGAGTAACATAGACCTCACTATTTGTACAACAATTGTGGCTAGAACAACAACTAAATGGAAGGTTCATGGGGGATGGACAACCAGCGATCACAGGGCCATAACATATGAAGTTGCCCCACAACAGAGAAACAGAACAGCTATAGTGCAAGAAAAATACAACACACAATTTGCGAAATGGGCAATTTTTGATCAGTGCTTTGCGAAGGAAGTAGAATACCTGGAGAATATCCAAGCAATGGATGTTAATGAGAAGGTTCGATGCCTGGAAGGGGCAGTACGAGCTAGCTGCAAAAAATCGATGAGAAGAAAAACCTGGCTACAGCACCCTATACCATGGTGGAACGAGACACTTAGACTACAGCGACAAAACACAACGACAGCACGACGAACCCTGCAAAATGCCCGCCGAAATGGAACTGCAGAAGAAATCGAAGCAGCAAAACAAGAGTACAAAATAAAACGAAATGAATACACGAAACAGATCACCATTGCTAAAGAGGATGCATGGAAGAAGTGGGTATCTGACTGTGACAACAACAATCCCTGGGCAGCAACTCAAAAAATACTCCGACCAAAAACAGGTACAGAAAACGTCCTCAGCAACATAAAACTTCCAAACCAGACCCAAACAATGACGTGGGAGGACACAATCCAGCATCTACTGTGCTCACTTCTGCCCGATGACAAACCAGAAGAGGATACAGCTCATCAGGAAGAAGTTAAAGTGGAAAACATAAGGTACAGCAGTACAGAAAACGCACCAGAGTTTTCGAGAGAGGAAGTGGACGCTGCCATCAAAGCATGTAAACCGAAGAAAGCTACAGGTCCTGATGGTATTGATGACCTAATAATCAAAAGAATATGGCGCACACATCCAGCTCTTCTAATGGATATATTCAACTCTTGCCTTCGTGAACATACTGTACCAGAGTCATGGAAAAAAGGACTAGTGTGCATATTGCTCAAGTCCCATGGAAAGCCTAGAGATGAACCAAAATCATATCGGCCCATATGTCTACTGTCTATACTAGCGAAAGTACTTGAGAGATTAATGGTATGGCGCCTGGAGGAACAATACGAAACCTCAGGTCTTAAAGCCCCAAACCAGTTTGGGTTCAGGAAAGGTGCATCCACAGAGATGGCTATTAGACAGGTGCTACACAATACTGTATGTGAGGAGAAGTATGTCATGGCCATCTTTGTGGATATCGCTGGTGCGTTTGACAATTTATGGTGGCCAAGTGTCATGAGGCGACTACGGGAAATAGGCTGCCCAATAAACATATATAGACTAATAGAAAACTATTTCACAAATAGGAAGGCCATAGTGCAAACAAGTGCTGGCACAACCGAAAAATTAGTCACAAAAGGGTGTCCACAAGGCTCCAGTAGATAGGGACAGCGGGAATCTCGTTAATCCATTCATGCGCGTCACTAATTAGATGACGAGGCATTTGGCTATTCATTAGCCGTCTTTATTCAAATGAATGAATAACACATATATATGCATGTACAAAGAATGTGGCAGGTGTTTTACGCCATGTCCACCACCGAGGTGGGGACTTACAGGGCGAGCCATAAGAAATGTTTAAAACTACAATACATAACATATACATATGCGGGAAAAGACAAGAACAACATAAATTACATACACAAAGAAGAAAGAACAAAGACGGTTGATTCCTCCTGTGGATAGGCCCCAGGAGTCAAGGCGAAGAAAATAACCAGCATCCTATCCGACGCCGGCTCGCTCCATCTGTCTAGGCGACGTCATATACTCGAAAATGCGATAGCTCGTGCAGCAGCTTTGCAGTGTTCTGGTGCTAAGCACCGCCAGTTCTCGGGGTCTAAAACCAAGTGCGGAGAGATCTCCGGCCGACGCTGGAGACCATACACCCCTCCAATTCAACGTCGCGGTGGACACTGTAACCTCCTCAACGTCTCGGTGCAGGTTGGAGATGGCACGCCTGATGGACGGCGTGTTGTAGTAGGCCGCTTTCTCGGAGTGACACCAGTCGAGCCGGAGATGGTCTCCGACTACCTGGGCGTCGATGACGCGGGCGATGCCGTCTTTAACCGCCACCACGTCAGGCTTGCGGATTCCCTCAGGTGTGCGGAGGTGGGGCTCCACAGAAACATTGAAGCCCCTCTGCGCGAGTCCACGGGCGACATAGCGCACGATCGCGTCATGCCGCTTAACCCGGGACCCGTGCGTCCTGAAGCAAGCCTGTAACACGTGGTTGGCGGTCTCTACGGCCTGGCAGCCCGCGCGGCATCTGGTGTCCGCCTCCCGCCCGCGACTGCGCCGTGCCTTCGTGGGGAAGGCGTTGATGCGGGCGCGGAGAGCGTCGATGAAGTTACGCCCAGATAGCAGGCGACTGGTGTCAGCGACCCACTGGTGTTGCCCCTTGACGGCGGCGGAAGATGACAGCGCCGCACCGTCAAAGGCAACGTGCAGGCGCGCGGCCCACATCTCTCCAACCTGCGTCGACGATTTGAGGAGGTGGCCCTCCCACATAAGATGCCGCTCCAGCACCTCAATCTCACGCTGCACCTCGTCCCGGCCTGCACCGTCGGGGGCTGGTCCAATCCTCTTCAGCGCCAGGAGACGGGACCGGCGGAGTGTTGGCCCCATCCATCGGCATGATGGGATGCCGAGGCCTCCCTGGGCTACAGGAGCATGGAAGTAGCCCAGGGGAGTGTCCGCCGGAAGGCGGAACCATCTCCTGACGGCGGCCCGGATGGTCACGTCTGCCGCTTTCAACGCACCCACTCGGGTGCGGCTGAGGGCCAGCCCGTGGTACAGGCCTGGGAGAAGTACGTTGGTGAGGGCGTAGAGGCGCTGTTGCGGCTTAAGCGGAGCTCGGGAGATGACGTCCAGCTGCTCCACCAGGTGGCGTCGTGGGTTGAACACGCAGCGACCCGCGGTGGAGAATTGCAGTCCCAGATACCGGAAGGTTTCACCCACACGTAGGGCGGGCATGGTGGCGTTGCCCGCTTTGAAGGTAACGTCGGCGTCGACCTTCACCTTCTTGTCACGCCCAGACGCGACTAAAGCGAGGGTGAAACACTTCCGGGCGTTGATCTGCAGCCCCAGATGGCCGAGGGCTGCGACGGCTGCGTCGATGAGGGACTGCAATCCCCTCGCGGTCGATGCAAAAAGCAGGACGTCATCTGCGAAGGCCGCAGCGTTGACTCTGCGGCCGAGGATCCGAGCTCCGATGTGGGAGGGAAGTTGACTCAAAAAGAGAGTCATAGTTACTCCCGCCGTTTACCCGCGCTTGCTTGAATTTCTTCACGTTGACATTCAGAGCACTGGGCAGAAATCACATTGCGTCAACACCCGCTAGGGCCATCGCAATGCTTTGTTTTAATTAGACAGTCGGATTCCCCCAGTCCGTGCCAGTTCTGAGTTGATCGTTGAATGGCGGCCGAAGAGAATCCGCGCACCCGCGCGCCCCCGGAGGAGCACGCTAAGGCGGACGCGGCCTCGCAGCAAGGAAGATCCGTGGGAGGCCAAGGCACGGGACCGAGCTCGGATCCTGCACGCA
>NW_026047422.1:25000-27500 GCF_023864345.2 Schistocerca serialis cubense
CTGTTTGCATGTATTAGCTCTAGAATTACCACAGTTATCCAAGTAACGTGGGTACGATCTAAGGAACCATAACTGATTTAATGAGCCATTCGCGGTTTCACCTTAATGCGGCTTGTACTGAGACATGCATGGCTTAATCTTTGAGACAAGCATATGACTACTGGCAGGATCAACCAGGGAGCTGCGTCAACTAGAGCTGAGCAGCCGGCCGCCCGGGAGTGTGTCCCGGGGGCCCGCGCGAACACGCAAGCGTCCGCTCAATTATTCTGCAAACAGGAGGAGGCTGAGCTCCCCTGCACAACACACCTCGAAACCCTCTCAGGTCCCGGCGGCGCGCAGCGCCGTCCTAAGTACTTGGTCGGGTTCGAGAGAGGCGCAATCGCCCGGAGTTAGGCGAGTAGACGCTTTAGGTGCGACCACCCGTGCTCCCAACTGAGCTTGCCGCTGCCGACAGAGGCCCGGGAGCGTGCTGTCGTGGCATTGCCGGCGGGAGACAACACGCGCCACCTACGGTGACCGGCAGCTCCAACGCCAGCGCCACAGAAGGACAAAAGCCCCACTTGGGTGCCGAAGCGAACTCTCCCAGCACAGCGCACGCGCCAACACGTCCGCACAGCTGCGATACAAACCACCTGCGAGAACCGCTGGGGCGACCGAGCAGCAGACGGCGTCGCGGCGCCGAGCGCCGGGCGGCGGCGCATCCTCAGCGCACACAGTCCTCAATCGGACCAGCACACTGCAGATGGCCACCGCGCTTCGCACCGGGCCCGCGAGGACCTACTTTGGCCGCAAGGCGCCGCGAGCAGGGGGCGCCGGCGCGCAGCTGCGCCGCCTGCCGCGTCCGTCGGCCGGCGCGCCTGCCACTGGCCGCCCCCACCAGCCGGCTGTAGCGCGTGCGCCCACGCACCGCGCTGCCAGCACGCCGGGCGGCCCCCCCTCACCGGCCGGGGACGGTCCCACCCAGCCACCGCCGCGTATCGCCTCACACCCAGATCCCCTTTCACGTTCGTGGGCATGGTGGGTCCCCTTTCACGTTCGTGGGCATGGTGGGTATCCATGAAACAACCGGTTAATAGCTCGACCGATCGTCGCCAACACTGATTCACCTCTAGCGAGAACAACCGCACCACAACGGGTTACCAGTTGTTCATTTGCGTAACGTCACCAGCAAACGTAGACGTCCATCGCCATTTGCAACGAGTATTGCATGCCTGTGTCAGGTGTCACAACACACTACGTCTGCCCACATAGACGCAACAACATGTGCACGCCTAGAGAACACGTGGAAGGTAGCCCCCGTACGTATGCGGTGTCCATTGCGCGAACGACTGTCAGCCGGCCTCTGCAGCATGTCGCAGATGTGGAACGCGGTGCAACATGCTATCACAGTGTGTGAGAAGAGACGACTACGTCCGAATACACGCTCCACTACATCAACAGACTGCTCATGCTGATCGCCATCCAGGGCGTCCGTTCCTCCCACACGTCTGAATGGCGTACCACACTGCAATCCAGCTCCTAAAGGGAGACGACACGTAGCTGCGTCCACAATATTTGGACTGTATGGTCCGCCGTTGCTAGGCGCAGTCAACGTACGGTCACACATGTGCCACGATGTATCATTCAGTACATACGGACCAATGTGCAGCACAGTTTGTGGGTTTTGCGTACATCCGCGGACAGGTGACAGGCCGTACCACAACGTAGGCTGAGTACGTCGGCATGCGAAGGGCATTGAACATGCAAACTTCTCAACGACCAGCTTGCGAAGGCAGGGGGGAAGGGGGGGGGCATGTACGTCCTGCTGCTATCCACATTACAGTGTATAGCAGGAGCATGTGGAAAGTCAGCAACACTTGCAAGGTGTTTAACATGACGCGATACACAGGGGACCGGGCAGTGCGAATAGCGAACTATATTGCGAGGGTTGCGGTTAGGCAACACTACACTAATTTAACGAGTTGCATAACAATTACAGAGCAGGTTCAGCGACAACGTGCGTCAGGTTAAGGCGCAATATAGGTTAGGTTGAGGCGCAATATGGGTTACGTTAAGGCACAAATTAGGTTACGTTAAGGCACAAATTAGGTTACGTTAAGGCACAAATTGGGTTACGTTAAGGCACAAATTGGGTTACGTTAAGGCACAAATTGGGTTACGTTAAGGCACAACATGGGTTACGTTAAGGCACAACATGGGTTACGTTAAGGCACAACATGGGTTACGTTAAGGCACAACATGGGTTACGTTAAGGCACAACATGGGTTACGTTAAGGCACAACATGGGTTACGTTAAGGCACAACATGGGTTACGTTAAGGCACAACATGGGTTACGTTAAGGCACAACATGGGTTACGTTAAGGCACAACATGGGTTAGGTTAAGGCACAACATGGGTTAGGTTAAGGCACAACATGGGTTAGGTTAAGGCACAACATGGGTTAGGTTAAGGCACAACGTAAGTTAGGTTAAGGCACAACGTAAGTTAGGTTAAGGCACA
>NW_026047422.1:32500-37500 GCF_023864345.2 Schistocerca serialis cubense
ACACCAGTCGAGCCGGAGGTGATCTCCGACTATCTGGGCGTCGACCACGCGGGCGATGCCGTCTTTGACCGCCACCACGTCAGGCTTGCGGATGCCCTCAGGTGTTCGGAGGTGGGGCTCCACAGAGACATTGAAGCCCCTCTGCGCGAGTCCACGGGCGACATAACGCACTACAGCGTCATGGCGCTTGACCCGGGACCCGTGCGTCCTAAAGCAAGCCTGAAGTACGTGGTTGGCGGTCTCCACGGCCTGGCACCCCGCGCGGCATCTGGTGTCCGCCTCCCGCCCGCGACTGCGCCGTGCCTTCGTAGGGAAGGCGTTGATGCGGGCGCGGAGGGCGTCGATGTATTCACGCCCAGATAGCAGGCGACTGGTGTCGGCGACCCACTGATGTTGGCCACTGACGGCGGCAGAAGATGACAGCGCCGCACCGTCAATGGCGATGTGTAGGCGCGCCGCCCACATTTCCCCAACCTGCGTTGACGATTTGAGGAGGTGGCCCTCCCACATTAGGTGGCGCTCCAGCACCTCGATCTCACGCTGCACCTCATCCATGCCTGCACCGTCGCAGGCTGGCCCTATCTTCTTCAGCGCCAGGAGACGGGACCGACGGAGGGTCGGACCCATCCATCGGCAAGATGGAATGCCGAGGCCCCCCTGGGCAACAGGAGCGTGGAAGTATCCCGGGGGGGTGTCCGCCGGAAGGCGGAACCATCTCCTGACGGCGGCCCGGATGGTGACGTCGGCCGACTTCAATGCACCCACCCGGGTGCGGCTGAGGGCCAGCCCGTGGTACAGGCCAGGGAGAAGTACGTTGGTGAGAGCGTGGAGGCGCTGTTGCGGCTTCAGCGGAGCTCGGGAGATGACGTCAAGCTGCTCCACCAGGTGGCGACGTGGATTGAAGACACAGCGACCCGCGGTGGAGAATTGCAGCCCCAGGTACCGGAAGGTTTCACCCACACGCAGGGCAGGCATGGTGGTATTGCCTGCTGTGAAGGTGACATTGCTGTCCACCTTCACCTTCTTCTCGCGCCCTGACGCGACTAAGGCGAGGGTGAAACACTTCCGGGCGTTGATCTGCAGCCCCAGGTGGGCGAGGGCTGCGGTAGCTGCGTCGATGAGGGACTGCAAGCCCCTCGGGGTCGCTGCAAACAGCAAGACGTCATCTGCAAAGGCCGCAGCGTTGACTCTGCGACCGAGGATCCGAGCTCCGATGTGGGAGGGCAGTTGGCCTAAAACGTAGTCCACCGCAAAGTCGAACAGGAGGGGGGAGAGGGGATCGCCCTGGCGAACGCCCCGTGCTGGCTGCACAGACACGCCCACGCCGGCGCCGTCCGCTATCACTGTCGTGCTGCCCTCGTAGCACCGCTCGACATACTCGACAAAACAATCCGGCAGGCCATGCGCCTTCAGCACGGGGCGAAGGGCAGCATGATCTACCGAATCGAATGCCTTAGATACGTCGATCGATGCCACAAAGACAGAGCGGCAGGAGCGAACTGCGTCGGTGAGAGCAGTGTCCAAGATGAAGGTATTTTCCAACATCCCATCCCGAGGGATGAATGCCCGCTGACGTTCGTCCACAGCACATGCGCGCATCAGGCGTGACGCGAGAACCTTGTGAAAGGTCCGCGCCAACACCGAGCAGACCGTAATGGGGCGAAAGTCAGCGGGGGATGTTGGTGCAGCCGTCTTCGGGAGAAGGGACGTTCGCGCGCGAAGCAGGCGTTCCGGAAGGGCGCGGGCCAGAAGGAAGAGATTCATCACTTTCACCAGGACTTCGTGCGGCAGGCGCCGCAACTCCGCTGGGGTAAGGCCGTCCGGCCCGGCTGCTGATCCCCTGGGCGGCAACGCGGCGGCGACCTCCTCATGTGTGACCGGCCCCCATAGGCACTCGGGAGCGACAGGCTCCGAGTGCGGGAGGAGGCGGTCACGATTGAAGCCCGCGGTGGAGATGGGCTTCTTGGTGAAGAGGTCCGCCCAGAAGTCCAGCAGACCAGGGATGGCAGGTGGCGGCTGGAGCAGGGTGCCATCCAAGAGGCCGCGCACGCAACGTGCACGCGACCGTCGGAAGGCATCCTGCGTTCTCGCGTACTCCCAGCGGCGCCGCTTGCGCTTCTGCGTCGGCGGCGCGGCAGGCGGCCGCTTCGATGGTTGGCGCGGCCGCTGTGTCCTGGTGATCGATCTCTCCCCTCTGGACCCGACCGACGCAAGGGCATCCGGGAGCATGCCCAGGATGACATCGGGCGGCGTGCCCCGCCCCAGACCTATGACACGATCCAGGGCAGAGAAACGTTGGGCGGAAGCGGGTAGCCCCGCCAGATGCTCCCAGATGGCGGCGTCAGTCGGCCCCTCCGGCGGCGGCCCGGTGGTGTCGGCCGCGAAGTCCTCGGCTGCGTCGACGGGCGGCGCAGCGGCCTCGCCCGCGTCAGGCAGCGGGCTCGCTGCTCCCCGGCGGGACGCCGGCTCTTCCCCCCGACCGATCTCAAGCGCCTCCATGAATTGGCGGACAAGCTGCTTGTGGGCAGCTTGCCGCCGTCGGCACTTGATTGCCTCAAGCGTTCGGTCGGGGAACATCCTGATGAGCTCTTGATTTACAAAGAAGAACCGGGCGTCCCTCTCGAGGAACAGTTCGGCCTCCGCCTTGGCGAGCGACAGGACTTCTTCCTCCGTCCACCTCGCGCGATGCCTCTCCGTGACGATCTCCGCGTTGGCGGCCGCAAGGTGTTGGCGGCGGCGGTGGACCCCGAGACCGTTCTTGGTGGTAAAGCTGCGGTGGCACTCACTACAGGCGTATACAGCTGCAAAAGTTACAAGATTTTCGGCACGGCCGGTTGGCCGGCTAGGTGCTGGGGGAGTTGGGGTGGCACCTTCAGCGGAAGGGCCACCACTTTTTCTCTGAATACTGCCCCCAACTAAAAAAAGGGATAGTGCGAGGGGGGGCTGGTAACCCCCCCAAGCCCCTGGTGCGGTCTTCCACTCTGCGAAAATCAGCGGGCCCACGAGAAGGGGAGAAGACCGCAGGAGAGGAGAGGCTAAGAGGGCTAGGCCCATGTATTGCGCATCACTCTCCCTGTAACCATAACCCAAGGAAGGCACCTCGCAGCAGCAGCACGACTACATCAAGACCGCACTTCGAAAAGCCAAGTCCGGATGCAGCCACACCGCCGCCACTTGGCCACCTTAAGAGAGTCATAGTTACTCC
The DNA here is from genome assembly GCF_023864345.2 of Schistocerca serialis cubense. NCBI lineage: Eukaryota > Metazoa > Arthropoda > Insecta > Orthoptera > Acrididae > Schistocerca > Schistocerca serialis. Next base: position 35,706 of record NW_026047422.1, read on the forward strand.
CGCCGTTTACCCGCGCTTGCTTGAATTTCTTCACGTTGACATTCAGAGCACTGGGCAGAAATCACATTGCGTCAACACCCGCTAGGGCCATCGCAATGCTTTGTTTTAATTAGACAGTCGGATTCCCCCAGTCCGTGCCAGTTCTGAGTTGATCGTTGAATGGCGGCCGAAGAGAATCCGCGCACCCGCGCGCCCCCGGAGGAGCACGCTAAGGCGGACGCGGCCTCGCAGCAAGGAAGATCCGTGGGAGGCCAAGGCACGGGACCGAGCTCGGATCCTGCACGCAGGTTGAAGCACCGGGGCGCGAACGCCGCGCAGGCGCGCGCATCCTGCACCGCCGGCCAGCACGAGGCCGACCAACGGCGAGAGCAGACCACGCCCGCGCTAAACGCCCGCACTTACCGGCACCCCTACGGCACTCACCTCGCCCAGGCCCGGCACGTTAGCGCTGACCCACTTCCCGACCAAGCCCGACACGCCCCGATCCTCAGAGCCAATCCTTATCCCGAAGTTACGGATCCAATTTGCCGACTTCCCTTACCTACATTATTCTATCGACTAGAGGCTCTTCACCTTGGAGACCTGCTGCGGATATGGGTACGAACCGGCGCGACACCTCCACGTGGCCCTCTCCCGGATTTTCAAGGTCCGAGGGGAAGATCGGGACACCGCCGCAACTGCGGTGCTCTTCGCGTTCCAAACCCTATCTCCCTGCTAGAGGATTCCAGGGAACTCGAACGCTCATGCAGAAAAGAAAACTCTTCCCCGATCTCCCGACGGCGTCTCCGGGTCCTTTTGGGTTACCCCGACGAGCATCTCTAAAAGAGGGGCCCGACTTGTATCGGTTCCGCTGCCGGGTTCCGGAATAGGAACCGGATTCCCTTTCGCCCAATGGGGGCCAGCACAAAGTGCATCATGCTATGACGGCCCCCATCAACATCGGATTTCTCCTAGGGCTTAGGATGGACTGACTCGTGTGCAACGGCTGTTCACACGAAACCCTTCTCCGCGTCAGCCCTCCAGGGCCTCGCTGGAGTATTTGCTACTACCACCAAGATCTGCACCGACGGCGGCTCCAGGCAGGCTCACGCCCAGACCCTTCTGCGCCCACCGCCGCGACCCTCCTACTCGTCAGGGCTTCGCGGCCGGCCGCAAGGACCGGCCATGACTGCCAGACTGACGGCCGAGTATAGGCACGACGCTTCAGCGCCATCCATTTTCAGGGCTAGTTGCTTCGGCAGGTGAGTTGTTACACACTCCTTAGCGGATTCCGACTTCCATGGCCACCGTCCTGCTGTCTTAAGCAACCAACGCCTTTCATGGTTTCCCATGAGCGTCGATTCGGGCGCCTTAACTCGGCGTTTGGTTCATCCCACAGCGCCAGTTCTGCTTACCAAAAGTGGCCCACTTGGCACTCCGATCCGAGTCGTTTGCTCGCGGCTTCAGCATATCAAGCAAGCCGGAGATCTCACCCATTTAAAGTTTGAGAATAGGTTGAGGTCGTTTCGGCCCCAAGGCCTCTAATCATTCGCTTTACCGGATGAGACTCGTACGAGCACCAGCTATCCTGAGGGAAACTTCGGAGGGAACCAGCTACTAGATGGTTCGATTAGTCTTTCGCCCCTATACCCAGCTCCGACGATCGATTTGCACGTCAGAATCGCTACGGACCTCCATCAGGGTTTCCCCTGACTTCGTCCTGGCCAGGCATAGTTCACCATCTTTCGGGTCCCAACGTGTACGCTCTAGGTGCGCCTCACCTCGCAATGAGGACGAGACGCCCCGGGAGTGCGGA
>NW_026047422.1:40000-45000 GCF_023864345.2 Schistocerca serialis cubense
CCGCCGAGTCATCGGAGGAACTGCGGCGGATCGCTGGCTGGCATCGTTTATGGTTAGAACTAGGGCGGTATCTGATCGCCTTCGAACCTCTAACTTTCGTTCTTGATTAATGAAAACATACTTGGCAAATGCTTTCGCTTCTGTTCGTCTTGCGACGATCCAAGAATTTCACCTCTAACGTCGCAATACGAATGCCCCCGCCTGTCCCTATTAATCATTACCTCGGGTTCCGAAAACCAACAAAATAGAACCGAGGTCCTATTCCATTATTCCATGCACACAGTATTCAGGCGGGCTTGCCTGCTTTAAGCACTCTAATTTGTTCAAAGTAAACGTGCCGGCCCACCGAGACACTCAATAAAGAGCACCCTGGTAGGATTTCAACGGGGTCCGCCTCGGGACGCACGAGCACGCACGAGGCGGTCGCACGCCTTCGGCTCGCCCCACCGGCAGGACGTCCCACGATACATGCCAGTTAAACACCGACGGGCGGTGAACCAACAGCGTGGGACACAAATCCAACTACGAGCTTTTTAACCGCAACAACTTTAATATACGCTATTGGAGCTGGAATTACCGCGGCTGCTGGCACCAGACTTGCCCTCCAATAGATACTCGTTAAAGGATTTAAAGTGTACTCATTCCGATTACGGGGCCTCGGATGAGTCCCGTATCGTTATTTTTCGTCACTACCTCCCCGTGCCGGGAGTGGGTAATTTGCGCGCCTGCTGCCTTCCTTGGATGTGGTAGCCGTTTCTCAGGCTCCCTCTCCGGAATCGAACCCTGATTCCCCGTTACCCGTTACAACCATGGTAGGCGCAGAACCTACCATCGACAGTTGATAAGGCAGACATTTGAAAGATGCGTCGCCGGTACGAGGACCGTGCGATCAGCCCAAAGTTATTCAGAGTCACCAAGGCAAACGGACCGGACGAGCCGACCGATTGGTTTTGATCTAATAAAAGCGTCCCTTCCATCTCTGGTCGGGACTCTGTTTGCATGTATTAGCTCTAGAATTACCACAGTTATCCAAGTAACGTGGGTACGATCTAAGGAACCATAACTGATTTAATGAGCCATTCGCGGTTTCACCTTAATGCGGCTTGTACTGAGACATGCATGGCTTAATCTTTGAGACAAGCATATGACTACTGGCAGGATCAACCAGGGAGCTGCGTCAACTAGAGCTGAGCAGCCGGCCGCCCGGGAGTGTGTCCCGGGGGCCCGCGCGAACACGCAAGCGTCCGCTCAATTATTCTGCAAACAGGAGGAGGCTGAGCTCCCCTGCACAACACACCTCGAAACCCTCTCAGGTCCCGGCGGCGCGCAGCGCCGTCCTAAGTACTTGGTCGGGTTCGAGAGAGGCGCAATCGCCCGGAGTTAGGCGAGTAGACGCTTTAGGTGCGACCACCCGTGCTCCCAACTGAGCTTGCCGCTGCCGACAGAGGCCCGGGAGCGTGCTGTCGTGGCATTGCCGGCGGGAGACAACACGCGCCACCTACGGTGACCGGCAGCTCCAACGCCAGCGCCACAGAAGGACAAAAGCCCCACTTGGGTGCCGAAGCGAACTCTCCCAGCACAGCGCACGCGCCAACACGTCCGCACAGCTGCGATACAAACCACCTGCGAGAACCGCTGGGGCGACCGAGCAGCAGACGGCGTCGCGGCGCCGAGCGCCGGGCGGCGGCGCATCCTCAGCGCACACAGTCCTCAATCGGACCAGCACACTGCAGATGGCCACCGCGCTTCGCACCGGGCCCGCGAGGACCTACTTTGGCCGCAAGGCGCCGCGAGCAGGGGGCGCCGGCGCGCAGCTGCGCCGCCTGCCGCGTCCGTCGGCCGGCGCGCCTGCCACTGGCCGCCCCCACCAGCCGGCTGTAGCGCGTGCGCCCACGCACCGCGCTGCCAGCACGCCGGGCGGCCCCCCCTCACCGGCCGGGGACGGTCCCACCCAGCCACCGCCGCGTATCGCCTCACACCCAGATCCCCTTTCACGTTCGTGGGCATGGTGGGTCCCCTTTCACGTTCGTGGGCATGGTGGGTATCCATGAAACAACCGGTTAATAGCTCGACCGATCGTCGCCAACACTGATTCACCTCTAGCGAGAACAACCGCACCACAACGGGTTACCAGTTGTTCATTTGCGTAACGTCACCAGCAAACGTAGACGTCCATCGCCATTTGCAACGAGTATTGCATGCCTGTGTCAGGTGTCACAACACACTACGTCTGCCCACATAGACGCAACAACATGTGCACGCCTAGAGAACACGTGGAAGGTAGCCCCCGTACGTATGCGGTGTCCATTGCGCGAACGACTGTCAGCCGGCCTCTGCAGCATGTCGCAGATGTGGAACGCGGTGCAACATGCTATCACAGTGTGTGAGAAGAGACGACTACGTCCGAATACACGCTCCACTACATCAACAGACTGCTCATGCTGATCGCCATCCAGGGCGTCCGTTCCTCCCACACGTCTGAATGGCGTACCACACTGCAATCCAGCTCCTAAAGGGAGACGACACGTAGCTGCGTCCACAATATTTGGACTGTATGGTCCGCCGTTGCTAGGCGCAGTCGTCGTACGGTCACACATGTGCCACGATGTATCATTCAGTACATACGGACCAATGTGCAGCACAGTTTGTGGGTTTTGCGTACATCCGCGGACAGGTGACAGGCCGTACCACAACGTAGGCTGAGTACGCCGGCATGCGAAGGGCATTGAACATGCAAACTTCTCAACGACCAGCTTGCGAAGGCAGGGGGGAAGGGGGGGGGCATGTACGTCCTGCTGCTATCCACATTACAGTGTATAGCAGGAGCATGTGGAAAGTCAGCAACACTTGCAAGGTGTTTAACATGACGCGATACACAGGGGACCGGGCAGTGCGAATAGCGAACTATATTGCGAGGGTTGCGGTTAGGCAACACTACACTAATTTAACGAGTTGCATAACAATTACAGAGCAGGTTCAGCGACAACGTGCGTCAGGTTAAGGCGCAATATAGGTTAGGTTGAGGCGCAATATGGGTTACGTTAAGGCACAAATTAGGTTACGTTAAGGCACAAATTAGGTTACGTTAAGGCACAAATTGGGTTACGTTAAGGCACAAATTGGGTTACGTTAAGGCACAAATTGGGTTACGTTAAGGCACAACATGGGTTACGTTAAGGCACAACATGGGTTACGTTAAGGCACAACATGGGTTACGTTAAGGCACAACATGGGTTACGTTAAGGCACAACATGGGTTACGTTAAGGCACAACATGGGTTACGTTAAGGCACAACATGGGTTACGTTAAGGCACAACATGGGTTACGTTAAGGCACAACATGGGTTACGTTAAGGCACAACATGGGTTAGGTTAAGGCACAACATGGGTTAGGTTAAGGCACAACATGGGTTAGGTTAAGGCACAACATGGGTTAGGTTAAGGCACAACGTAAGTTAGGTTAAGGCACAACGTAAGTTAGGTTAAGGCACAACGTAAGTTAGGTTAAGGCACAACGTAGGTTAGGTTAAGGCACAACGTAGGTTAGGTTAAGGCACAACGTAGGTTAGGTTAAGGCACAACGTAGGTTAGGTTAAGGCACAACGTAGGTTAGGTTAAGGCACAACGTAGGTTAGGTTAAGGCACAACGTAGGTTAGGTTAAGGCACAACGTAGGTTAGGTTAAGGCACAACGTAGGTTAGGTTAAGGCACAACGTAGGTTAGGTTAAGGCACAACGTAGGTTAGGTTAAGGCACAACGTAGGTTAGGTTAAGGCACAACGTAGGTTAGGTTAAGGCACAACGTAGGTTAGGTTAAGGCACAACGTAGGTTAGGTTAAGGCACAACGTAGGTTAGGTTAAGGCACAACGTAGGTTAGGTTAAGGCACAACGTAGGTTAGGTTAAGGCACAACGTAGGTTAGGTTAAGGCACAACGTAGGTTAGGTTAAGGCACAACGTAGGTTAGGTTAAGGCACAACGTAGGTTAGGTTAAGGCACAACGTAGGTTAGGTTAAGGCACAACGTAGGTTAGGTTAAGGCACAACGTAGGTTAGGTTAAGGCACAACGTAGGTTAGGTTAAGGCACAACGTAGGTTAGGTTAAGGCACAACGTAGGTTAGGTTAAGGTACAACGTAGGTTAGGTTAAGGCACAACGTAGGTTAGGTTAAGGCACAACGTAGGTTAGGTTAAGGCACAACGTAGGTTAGGTTAAGGTACAACATAGGTTAGGTTAAGGTACAACATAGGTTAGGTTAAGGTACAACGTAGGTTAGGTTAAGGCGCAATGTCGGTTAGGTTAAGGTACGATATAGCTTAGGTTAAGGTACACATTGTTGTAGGGAAAGGTGTATTTGGGGGGGGGGCGGCGGCAGGTTCGTTGATAGTGATTATCGTAAGTGCATGCCTGCGGGATCATCCGATTTGTCACGTCAGGATGCACTTGTGGCTCATGACAGGCGGCGCTCCGATTCCAAGGTTGTGGCAGATCTGTGTCTTTCATTCCTGCCATTGTTTGTGTACTGTGACAGGAGGCAGTATGGTGATGTTGGGTGCACCCCTGTGTAGGACATGTGTGGGTGTTCGTGGCTTAGCTGAGCAATGGCGGATGTCGGAAGGGTGGGATATTCTGTTTTCTGGGTGGACCTCCCGGTCTGGTTATGATAGTGTGGATTGTGTAATGTGGCGGAGAGGATGCACCGGATGTTCTTCCATGCTGGTGGTTAGATATTGTGTGTGTGCCTGTTAGAGGCAGAGAGTAGTGTGTGATAGTGTCTGGCTGACGTGTGGTTCTCATTGTGTGCAGAGTCTTTCAGCATGTATAGGGACGGTTGTATATATTATCTGTATTCTGATGGCTCTGCATTTATTACTAATCAGTGCCGTGTATACGGTTACTCTGGTTCCAGTCGAAACTGTTCTATCTCTGTACATTAGTGACACTGCGGCTCCACTATGTTGCTGCCCCTGTCGGCCGTTTCCCCCAGTGTATGGCTAGTGATTA
>NW_026047422.1:52500-57500 GCF_023864345.2 Schistocerca serialis cubense
TCTAATTTGTTCAAAGTAAACGTGCCGGCCCACCGAGACACTCAATAAAGAGCACCCTGGTAGGATTTCAACGGGGTCCGCCTCGGGACGCACGAGCACGCACGAGGCGGTCGCACGCCTTCGGCTCGCCCCACCGGCAGGACGTCCCACGATACATGCCAGTTAAACACCGACGGGCGGTGAACCAACAGCGTGGGACACAAATCCAACTACGAGCTTTTTAACCGCAACAACTTTAATATACGCTATTGGAGCTGGAATTACCGCGGCTGCTGGCACCAGACTTGCCCTCCAATAGATACTCGTTAAAGGATTTAAAGTGTACTCATTCCGATTACGGGGCCTCGGATGAGTCCCGTATCGTTATTTTTCGTCACTACCTCCCCGTGCCGGGAGTGGGTAATTTGCGCGCCTGCTGCCTTCCTTGGATGTGGTAGCCGTTTCTCAGGCTCCCTCTCCGGAATCGAACCCTGATTCCCCGTTACCCGTTACAACCATGGTAGGCGCAGAACCTACCATCGACAGTTGATAAGGCAGACATTTGAAAGATGCGTCGCCGGTACGAGGACCGTGCGATCAGCCCAAAGTTATTCAGAGTCACCAAGGCAAACGGACCGGACGAGCCGACCGATTGGTTTTGATCTAATAAAAGCGTCCCTTCCATCTCTGGTCGGGACTCTGTTTGCATGTATTAGCTCTAGAATTACCACAGTTATCCAAGTAACGTGGGTACGATCTAAGGAACCATAACTGATTTAATGAGCCATTCGCGGTTTCACCTTAATGCGGCTTGTACTGAGACATGCATGGCTTAATCTTTGAGACAAGCATATGACTACTGGCAGGATCAACCAGGGAGCTGCGTCAACTAGAGCTGAGCAGCCGGCCGCCCGGGAGTGTGTCCCGGGGGCCCGCGCGAACACGCAAGCGTCCGCTCAATTATTCTGCAAACAGGAGGAGGCTGAGCTCCCCTGCACAACACACCTCGAAACCCTCTCAGGTCCCGGCGGCGCGCAGCGCCGTCCTAAGTACTTGGTCGGGTTTGAGAGAGGCGCAATCGCCCGGAGTTAGGCGAGTAGACGCTTTAGGTGCGACCACCCGTGCTCCCAACTGAGCTTGCCGCTGCCGACAGAGGCCCGGGAGCGTGCTGTCGTGGCATTGCCGGCGGGAGACAACACGCGCCACCTACGGTGACCGGCAGCTCCAACGCCAGCGCCACAGAAGGACAAAAGCCCCACTTGGGTGCCGAAGCGAACTCTCCCAGCACAGCGCACGCGCCAACACGTCCGCACAGCTGCGATACAAACCACCTGCGAGAACCGCTGGGGCGACCGAGCAGCAGACGGCGTCGCGGCGCCGAGCGCCGGGCGGCGGCGCATCCTCAGCGCACACAGTCCTCAATCGGACCAGCACACTGCAGATGGCCACCGCGCTTCGCACCGGGCCCGCGAGGACCTACTTTGGCCGCAAGGCGCCGCGAGCAGGGGGCGCCGGCGCGCAGCTGCGCCGCCTGCCGCGTCCGTCGGCCGGCGCGCCTGCCACTGGCCGCCCCCACCAGCCGGCTGTAGCGCGTGCGCCCACGCACCGCGCTGCCAGCACGCCGGGCGGCCCCCCCTCACCGGCCGGGGACGGTCCCACCCAGCCACCGCCGCGTATCGCCTCACACCCAGATCCCCTTTCACGTTCGTGGGCATGGTGGGTCCCCTTTCACGTTCGTGGGCATGGTGGGTATCCATGAAACAACCGGTTAATAGCTCGACCGATCGTCGCCAACACTGATTCACCTCTAGCGAGAACAACCGCACCACAACGGGTTACCAGTTGTTCATTTGCGTAACGTCACCAGCAAACGTAGACGTCCATCGCCATTTGCAACGAGTATTGCATGCCTGTGTCAGGTGTCACAACACACTACGTCTGCCCACATAGACGCAACAACATGTGCACGCCTAGAGAACACGTGGAAGGTAGCCCCCGTACGTATGCGGTGTCCATTGCGCGAACGACTGTCAGCCGGCCTCTGCAGCATGTCGCAGATGTGGAACGCGGTGCAACATGCTATCACAGTGTGTGAGAAGAGACGACTACGTCCGAATACACGCTCCACTACATCAACAGACTGCTCATGCTGATCGCCATCCAGGGCGTCCGTTCCTCCCACACGTCTGAATGGCGTACCACACTGCAATCCAGCTCCTAAAGGGAGACGACACGTAGCTGCGTCCACAATATTTGGACTGTATGGTCCGCCGTTGCTAGGCGCAGTCGTCGTACGGTCACACATGTGCCACGATGTATCATTCAGTACATACGGACCAATGTGCAGCACAGTTTGTGGGTTTTGCGTACATCCGCGGACAGGTGACAGGCCGTACCACAACGTAGGCTGAGTACGTCGGCATGCGAAGGGCATTGAACATGCAAACTTCTCAACGACCAGCTTGCGAAGGCAGGGGGGAAGGGGGGGGGCATGTACGTCCTGCTGCTATCCACATTACAGTGTATAGCAGGAGCATGTGGAAAGTCAGCAACACTTGCAAGGTGTTTAACATGACGCGATACACAGGGGACCGGGCAGTGCGAATAGCGAACTATATTGCGAGGGTTGCGGTTAGGCAACACTACACTAATTTAACGAGTTGCATAACAATTACAGAGCAGGTTCAGCGACAACGTGCGTCAGGTTAAGGCGCAATATAGGTTAGGTTGAGGCGCAATATGGGTTACGTTAAGGCACAAATTAGGTTACGTTAAGGCACAAATTAGGTTACGTTAAGGCACAAATTGGGTTACGTTAAGGCACAAATTGGGTTACGTTAAGGCACAAATTGGGTTACGTTAAGGCACAACATGGGTTACGTTAAGGCACAACATGGGTTACGTTAAGGCACAACATGGGTTACGTTAAGGCACAACATGGGTTACGTTAAGGCACAACATGGGTTACGTTAAGGCACAACATGGGTTACGTTAAGGCACAACATGGGTTACGTTAAGGCACAACATGGGTTACGTTAAGGCACAACATGGGTTACGTTAAGGCACAACATGGGTTACGTTAAGGCACAACATGGGTTACGTTAAGGCACAACATGGGTTAGGTTAAGGCACAACATGGGTTAGGTTAAGGCACAACATGGGTTAGGTTAAGGCACAACATGGGTTAGGTTAAGGCACAACGTAAGTTAGGTTAAGGCACAACGTAAGTTAGGTTAAGGCACAACGTAAGTTAGGTTAAGGCACAACGTAGGTTAGGTTAAGGCACAACGTAGGTTAGGTTAAGGCACAACGTAGGTTAGGTTAAGGCACAACGTAGGTTAGGTTAAGGCACAACGTAGGTTAGGTTAAGGCACAACGTAGGTTAGGTTAAGGCACAACGTAGGTTAGGTTAAGGCACAACGTAGGTTAGGTTAAGGCACAACGTAGGTTAGGTTAAGGCACAACGTAGGTTAGGTTAAGGCACAACGTAGGTTAGGTTAAGGCACAACGTAGGTTAGGTTAAGGCACAACGTAGGTTAGGTTAAGGCACAACGTAGGTTAGGTTAAGGCACAACGTAGGTTAGGTTAAGGCACAACGTAGGTTAGGTTAAGGCACAACGTAGGTTAGGTTAAGGCACAACGTAGGTTAGGTTAAGGCACAACGTAGGTTAGGTTAAGGCACAACGTAGGTTAGGTTAAGGCACAACGTAGGTTAGGTTAAGGCACAACGTAGGTTAGGTTAAGGCACAACGTAGGTTAGGTTAAGGCACAACGTAGGTTAGGTTAAGGCACAACGTAGGTTAGGTTAAGGCACAACGTAGGTTAGGTTAAGGCACAACGTAGGTTAGGTTAAGGCACAACATAGGTTAGGTTAAGGCACAACGTAGGTTAGGTTAAGGCACAACGTAGGTTAGGTTAAGGCACAACGTAGGTTAGGTTAAGGCACAACGTAGGTTAGGTTAAGGCACAACGTAGGTTAGGTTAAGGCACAACGTAGGTTAGGTTAAGGCACAACGTAGGTTAGGTTAAGGTACAACATAGGTTAGGTTAAGGTACAACATAGGTTAGGTTAAGGTACAACGTAGGTTAGGTTAAGGCGCAATGTCGGTTAGGTTAAGGTACGATATAGCTTAGGTTAAGGTACACATTGTTGTAGGGAAAGGTGTATTTGGGGGGGGGGGCGGCGGCAGGTTCGTTGATAGTGATTATCGTAAGTGCATGCCTGCGGGATCATCCGATTTGTCACGTCAGGATGCACTTGTGGCTCATGACAGGCGGCGCTCCGATTCCAAGGTTGTGGCAGATCTGTGTCTTTCATTCCTGCCATTGTTTGTGTACTGTGACAGGAGGCAGTATGGTGATGTTGGGTGCACCCCTGTGTAGGACATGTGTGGGTGTTCGTGGCTTAGCTGAGCAATGGCGGATGTCGGAAGGGTGGGATATTCTGTTTTCTGGGTGGACCTCCCGGTCTGGTTATGATAGTGTGGATTGTGTAATGTGGCGGAGAGGATGCACCGGATGTTCTTCCATGCTGGTGGTTAGATATTGTGTGTGTGCCTGTTAGAGGCAGAGAGTAGTGTGTGATAGTGTCTGGCTGACGTGTGGTTCTCATTGTGTGCAGAGTCTTTCAGCATGTATAGGGACGGTTGTATATATTATCTGTATTCTGATGGCTCTGCATTTATTACTAATCAGTGCCGTGTATACGGTTACTCTGGTTCCAGTCGAAACTGTTCTATCTCTGTACATTAGTGACACTGCGGCTCCACTATGTTGCTGCCCCTGTCGGCCGTTTCCCCCAGTGTATGGCTAGTGATTATCAGCAATCAGTCTATTAGTCAATACCGGTAGTGTGACGACTTCAAATGTCCGGGATGGGGGAAGCTAAACCCTTCCCGTGGGTCAGGGCCTAGAAAGACTCTTCCCACGCAGGAGGCTCGGACTGTCGTTACTCTTCCGAGAAATATATTTGCCCAGCGTTTTTTGCGACTGCGAGTGCAACGCCAGGAGGCTCCGACTGT
>NW_026047422.1:62500-65000 GCF_023864345.2 Schistocerca serialis cubense
CGGCGTGAGGCCGTCAGGACCTGCAGCAGAATTACGAGGCGGGAGAGCAGCGGTGGCTTCTTCTGCAGAAATGGGAGCCCAGAGGTCACGGAAGGGCACCCTCTTCGAGAATGGCAGCAGCTCATCGGACAGACCCTCCCCACGCGGAGGTCGAGACCTGACACGTGGTGGAGAGAAGAGGTCTGTCCAAAACTCAATCAGCCCTGGGATGGATGGTGGCTGATGCAAGAGTGTGCCATCAAGAAGTCCGTTGATACAGCGTGCTCCGTTCTTCTTGAAAGCACGCTGAACCACCGCATACTCCCATCTCCTGCGTGCACGCTTCCGCTCTGGGGGCTGTTGGGTCCGCACACTCGCAGCTTGGTGGATGGCTGGCTCCCTGCTGCCTACTTCGTCAAGAGCAGACAGCAACATAGCCTGGATTGTGTCACGGCTAGTGGTGGGACCCAGAGCCACGAGATCATCAAGCGAGCGGAATCGGCTGTCTGATTGGGGGAGTTCTGCTACAAATGACCAGATGGCTAGGTCAACATCTTCCCCACAAGGTGGAGACTGTGGCAAAGAATGACTGACTGCAGGCTCGCTAGGAGGACCCCGAAGGCCGCGATCCATGCCAGCAAGCTCGGTGACAAACTTCGCCACCATGTCTTTGTAGGGCTGCGCTCTACGCTGACATTTAATTGACTCCAGCGTACGCTCGGGAAAGGCCTTTGCAAGCTCCTGGTTTAAAAATCTGCAACCCTGGGTGGCAAGAGTCGCTTCTGCATGGGCCAGACGCAGGAGCTCTTCCTGGGACCACCTGGCCTTCTTCCTCTCGGTCTTGATCTCAGCATTAGCAGCAGTCGGATGGGCGCGACGCCGATGGACACCAAGTCCGGTCTTGGTGGAGAAGGACCGCATACAGTCAGGGCAGATGGCGGGGAGCAGCGCTCGACCCGCACCGGTTGGCTGGTTGGCTGGCTCATCAGCTGGCACAGGCGCTCCAGCGGGAGGCCTGGTACCACGTTCGCTTCTATTAGTTGCACCAGCTGTAACAAAGGCAGGGGGGGAGGTAACCCCCAAGCCCGAAAAGCACCCTGCTCTGTCGGTCGGGATACTGGAAAGGTACACCTACGTGAAACCTTTCACAGCACCCTCACGACTCCCGCCACTTGAAGGCCAGAGCTAGGATTTCCCACCGAGAGGCTAATTGAACCATCATCCACCCGACATCACAAGGATGCTGAGGGGTGAATCGAGAGGGTCCATATATTACGCATCAGGTGGGCTTTGGGAGTCATAGTTACTCCCGCCGTTTACCCGCGCTTGCTTGAATTTCTTCACGTTGACATTCAGAGCACTGGGCAGAAATCACATTGCGTCAACACCCGCTAGGGCCATCGCAATGCTTTGTTTTAATTAGACAGTCGGATTCCCCCAGTCCGTGCCAGTTCTGAGTTGATCGTTGAATGGCGGCCGAAGAGAATCCGCGCACCCGCGCGCCCCCGGAGGAGCACGCTAAGGCGGACGCGGCCTCGCAGCAAGGAAGATCCGTGGGAGGCCAAGGCACGGGACCGAGCTCGGATCCTGCACGCAGGTTGAAGCACCGGGGCGCGAACGCCGCGCAGGCGCGCGCATCCTGCACCGCCGGCCAGCACGAGGCCGACCAACGGCGAGAGCAGACCACGCCCGCGCTAAACGCCCGCACTTACCGGCACCCCTACGGCACTCACCTCGCCCAGGCCCGGCACGTTAGCGCTGACCCACTTCCCGACCAAGCCCGACACGCCCCGATCCTCAGAGCCAATCCTTATCCCGAAGTTACGGATCCAATTTGCCGACTTCCCTTACCTACATTATTCTATCGACTAGAGGCTCTTCACCTTGGAGACCTGCTGCGGATATGGGTACGAACCGGCGCGACACCTCCACGTGGCCCTCTCCCGGATTTTCAAGGTCCGAGGGGAAGATCGGGACACCGCCGCAACTGCGGTGCTCTTCGCGTTCCAAACCCTATCTCCCTGCTAGAGGATTCCAGGGAACTCGAACGCTCATGCAGAAAAGAAAACTCTTCCCCGATCTCCCGACGGCGTCTCCGGGTCCTTTTGGGTTACCCCGACGAGCATCTCTAAAAGAGGGGCCCGACTTGTATCGGTTCCGCTGCCGGGTTCCGGAATAGGAACCGGATTCCCTTTCGCCCAACGGGGGCCAGCACAAAGTGCATCATGCTATGACGGCCCCCATCAACATCGGATTTCTCCTAGGGCTTAGGATCGACTGACTCGTGTGCAACGGCTGTTCACACGAAACCCTTCTCCGCGTCAGCCCTCCAGGGCCTCGCTGGAGTATTTGCTACTACCACCAAGATCTGCACCGACGGCGGCTCCAGGCAGGCTCACGCCCAGACCCTTCTGCGCCCACCGCCGCGACCCTCCTACTCGTCAGGGCTTCGCGGCCGGCCGCAAGGACCGGCCATGACTGCCAGACTGACGGCCGAGTATAGGCACGACGCTTCAGCGCC
>NW_026047422.1:70000-77500 GCF_023864345.2 Schistocerca serialis cubense
GGCGGCCCCCCCTCACCGGCCGGGGACGGTCCCACCCAGCCACCGCCGCGTATCGCCTCACACCCAGATCCCCTTTCACGTTCGTGGGCATGGTGGGTCCCCTTTCACGTTCGTGGGCATGGTGGGTATCCATGAAACAACCGGTTAATAGCTCGACCGATCGTCGCCAACACTGATTCACCTCTAGCGAGAACAACCGCACCACAACGGGTTACCAGTTGTTCATTTGCGTAACGTCACCAGCAAACGTAGACGTCCATCGCCATTTGCAACGAGTATTGCATGCCTGTGTCAGGTGTCACAACACACTACGTCTGCCCACATAGACGCAACAACATGTGCACGCCTAGAGAACACGTGGAAGGTAGCCCCCGTACGTATGCGGTGTCCATTGCGCGAACGACTGTCAGCCGGCCTCTGCAGCATGTCACAGATGAGGAACGCGGTGCAACATGCTATCACAGTGTGTGAGAAGAGACGACTACGTCCGAATACACGCTCCACTACATCAACAGACTGCTCATGCTGATCGCCATCCAGGGCGTCCGTTCCTCCCACACGTCTGAATGGCGTACCACACTGCAATCCAGCTCCTAAAGGGAGACGACACGTAGCTGCGTCCACAATATTTGGACTGTATGGTCCGCCGTTGCTAGGCGCAGTCGTCGTACGGTCACACATGTGCCACGATGTATCATTCAGTACATACGGACCAATGTGCAGCACAGTTTGTGGGTTTTGCGTACATCCGCGGACAGGTGACAGGCCGTACCACAACGTAGGCTGAGTACGTCGGCATGCGAAGGGCATTGAACATGCAAACTTCTCAACGACCAGCTTGCGAAGGCAGGGGGGAAGGGGGGGGGCATGTACGTCCTGCTGCTATCCACATTACAGTGTATAGCAGGAGCATGTGGAAAGTCAGCAACACTTGCAAGGTGTTTAACATGACGCGATACACAGGGGACCGGGCAGTGCGAATAGCGAACTATATTGCGAGGGTTGCGGTTAGGCAACACTACACTAATTTAACGAGTTGCATAACAATTACAGAGCAGGTTCAGCGACAACGTGCGTCAGGTTAAGGCGCAATATAGGTTAGGTTGAGGCGCAATATGGGTTACGTTAAGGCACAAATTAGGTTACGTTAAGGCACAAATTAGGTTACGTTAAGGCACAAATTGGGTTACGTTAAGGCACAAATTGGGTTACGTTAAGGCACAAATTGGGTTACGTTAAGGCACAACATGGGTTACGTTAAGGCACAACATGGGTTACGTTAAGGCACAACATGGGTTACGTTAAGGCACAACATGGGTTACGTTAAGGCACAACATGGGTTACGTTAAGGCACAACATGGGTTACGTTAAGGCACAACATGGGTTACGTTAAGGCACAACATGGGTTACGTTAAGGCACAACATGGGTTACGTTAAGGCACAACATGGGTTACGTTAAGGCACAACATGGGTTACGTTAAGGCACAACATGGGTTAGGTTAAGGCACAACATGGGTTAGGTTAAGGCACAACATGGGTTAGGTTAAGGCACAACATGGGTTAGGTTAAGGCACAACGTAAGTTAGGTTAAGGCACAACGTAAGTTAGGTTAAGGCACAACGTAAGTTAGGTTAAGGCACAACGTAGGTTAGGTTAAGGCACAACGTAGGTTAGGTTAAGGCACAACGTAGGTTAGGTTAAGGCACAACGTAGGTTAGGTTAAGGCACAACGTAGGTTAGGTTAAGGCACAACGTAGGTTAGGTTAAGGCACAACGTAGGTTAGGTTAAGGCACAACGTAGGTTAGGTTAAGGCACAACGTAGGTTAGGTTAAGGCACAACGTAGGTTAGGTTAAGGCACAACGTAGGTTAGGTTAAGGCACAACGTAGGTTAGGTTAAGGCACAACGTAGGTTAGGTTAAGGCACAACGTAGGTTAGGTTAAGGCACAACGTAGGTTAGGTTAAGGCACAACGTAGGTTAGGTTAAGGCACAACGTAGGTTAGGTTAAGGCACAACGTAGGTTAGGTTAAGGCACAACGTAGGTTAGGTTAAGGCACAACGTAGGTTAGGTTAAGGCACAACGTAGGTTAGGTTAAGGCACAACGTAGGTTAGGTTAAGGCACAACGTAGGTTAGGTTAAGGCACAACGTAGGTTAGGTTAAGGCACAACGTAGGTTAGGTTAAGGCACAACGTAGGTTAGGTTAAGGCACAACGTAGGTTAGGTTAAGGCACAACGTAGGTTAGGTTAAGGCACAACGTAGGTTAGGTTAAGGCACAACGTAGGTTAGGTTAAGGCACAACGTAGGTTAGGTTAAGGCACAACGTAGGTTAGGTTAAGGCACAACGTAGGTTAGGTTAAGGCACAACGTAGGTTAGGTTAAGGCACAACGTAGGTTAGGTTAAGGCACAACGTAGGTTAGGTTAAGGTACAACATAGGTTAGGTTAAGGTACAACATAGGTTAGGTTAAGGTACAACGTAGGTTAGGTTAAGGCGCAATGTCGGTTAGGTTAAGGTACGATATAGCTTAGGTTAAGGTACACATTGTTGTAGGGAAAGGTGTATTTGGGGGGGGGGGGGGCGGCGGCAGGTTCGTTGATAGTGATTATCGTAAGTGCATGCCTGCGGGATCATCCGATTTGTCACGTCAGGATGCACTTGTGGCTCATGACAGGCGGCGCTCCGATTCCAAGGTTGTGGCAGATCTGTGTCTTTCATTCCTGCCATTGTTTGTGTACTGTGACAGGAGGCAGTATGGTGATGTTGGGTGCACCCCTGTGTAGGACATGTGTGGGTGTTCGTGGCTTAGCTGAGCAATGGCGGATGTCGGAAGGGTGGGATATTCTGTTTTCTGGGTGGACCTCCCGGTCTGGTTATGATAGTGTGGATTGTGTAATGTGGCGGAGAGGATGCACCGGATGTTCTTCCATGCTGGTGGTTAGATATTGTGTGTGTGCCTGTTAGAGGCAGAGAGTAGTGTGTGATAGTGTCTGGCTGACGTGTGGTTCTCATTGTGTGCAGAGTCTTTCAGCATGTATAGGGACGGTTGTATATATTATCTGTATTCTGATGGCTCTGCATTTATTACTAATCAGTGCCGTGTATACGGTTACTCTGGTTCCAGTCGAAACTGTTCTATCTCTGTACATTAGTGACACTGCGGCTCCACTATGTTGCTGCCCCTGTCGGCCGTTTCCCCCAGTGTATGGCTAGTGATTATCAGCAATCAGTCTATTAGTCAATACCGGTAGTGTGACGACTTCAAATGTCCGGGATGGGGGAAGCTAAACCCTTCCCGTGGGTCAGGGCCTAGTAAGACTCTTCCCACGCAGGAGGCTCGGACTGTCGTTACTCTTCCGAGAAATATATTTGCCCAGCGTTTTTTGCGACTGCGAGTGCAACGCCAGGAGGCTCCGACTGTCGTTACTGTTCCGAGATATATATTTGCCCAACGTTTTTTGCGACTGCGAGTGCAACGCCCACGGGTACCGACATGGATGGGGCGCTTCCTAGCTGATCGCTCGGCATGGGAATCAGTACAGTGAGCAATGCGATCGCGTCTGTAGCTTGTACGTGGTACAGCTCGCAGCTCATGTATAGGGACAGCGGGAATGTCGCATATTGGACATAACTCTTTTTTTTTTTTTTTTTACTTTATTGTTATTTTAAAGCCTGTACAGCAGGCAGGCTGTCAGCAGCATACTACGCTGCTCTTCAGCCATAGAAGGTACAATCAGCAAAAACAGGAGAAAAACATAAAAGTTACAGAACGGTGGGCAATAAACAGGAGACACAGAGAAACAAACACGGAGCCGTTCACACTCGACGATAAGCCACACTGCAAACTGTTGAGACGACGCACAAACACTGAAGGAGACGATGGCACTGGTGAACGATGGAGTGTGACGGTAAACACTGAACACTAAACATGACGGCACACACGATACACTGATGGCGGTGATCTCCGGCGCGCGAATGTCCACTGAGCGTGTGCGAGTCCGGGGACCTGCCAAGAGGGCAACAGGGATGAGGAGGGGGAGAGGGGAGGAAAAGAGGATGCCATGGCTTAGGAGACGGGGACAGGAGGATAGGGACAGGGGAGGGGGGGGCCCGGGGGACGAGGGACGAGAAAAGGAGGAGGGAGGGAAAGGGGAGAGAAGGGAGGGAGGGTGCCCCGAGGAGCAAGCACAGGAGGAGGGTGGGAGGATCAAAGTTGGTAGGAGGGGTAGATGGAGGGGAGGAGGGCATCATCAGGGAGGGGGAGCTGGCGGAAGCCACCTTGGGAGAGGGTAAGGAGGGTGGAGAGATGGAGACCGGGTGGGACGTGGGAGTACAGGCGTGGCAGCGGGCGGGGGTGGGAGAGGATCGGGGAGACGAGCGGGTGAGGAGGATCGAGTTTACGGGAGGTGTATAGGATGCGTATCCTTTCGAGGAAGAGGAGGAGGTGGGGGAAGGGGATAAGGTCATACAGGATCCGCGTGGGGGAAGGGAGACGGATGCGATAGGCAAGGCGGAGAGCATGGCGTTCAAGGATTTGGAGGGATTTATAAAAGGAAGGGGGGGCGGAGATCCAGGCGGGATGGGCGTAACAGAGGATAGGGCGGATGAGGGACTTATAGGTGTGGAGGATGGTGGAGGGGTCCAGACCCCATGTTCGGCCGGAAAGGAGCTTGAGGAGACGGAGTCGGGAACGTGCCTTGGCTTGGATTGTCTGGAGATGGGGAGTCCAGGAGAGGCGACGGTCGAGGGTGACGCCAAGGTACTTAAGGGTGGGGGTGAGAGCGATGGGACGGCCATAAACGGTGAGATAGAAATCAAGGAGGCGGAAGGAGGGAGTGGTTTTGCCTACAATGATCGCCTGGGTTTTGGAAGGATTGACCTTGAGCAACCACTGGTTGCACCAAGCGGTGAACCGGTCAAGATGGGATTGGAGAAGGTGTTGGGAGCGTCGCAGGGTGGGGGCAAGGGCAAGGAAGGCGGTGTCATCGGCAAACTGGAGAAGGTGGACGGGGGGTGACGGCGGCGGCATGTCCGCCGTGTACAACAAGTACAGAAGGGGGGAGAGGACGGAACCTTGGGGCACACCGGCGGAGGGGAAAAAGGTGTAGGAATCGGTGTTATGGATGGTGACATAGGAAGGACGGCGGGAGAGAAAGGAACCGATCAGACGAACGTAGTTAATGGGAAGGGCGAAGGTTTGGAGCTTGAAGAGGAGACCGGAATGCCATACGCGGTCATATGCGCGTTCGAGGTCAAGAGAGAGGAAGATTGCGGAGCGACGGGAATTGAGCTGTTCGGAAAGGAGATGAGTGAGGTGAAGGAGAAGATCGTCGGAAGAGAAGGACGGCCGAAAGCCACACTGGGTAACGGGGAGGAGGCGGTGCTGGCGGAGATGCTGGTGGATGCGGCGGGTGAGGATAGATTCCAGGACCTTGCTGAAGACCGAGGTAAGGCTGATGGGACGGTAGGAGGAGACGGCGGACGGCGGTTTGCCAGGTTTGAGGAACATGAGGATACGGGAGGTTTTCCACAGGTCGGGGTAGTAACCGGTGGACAGGACTACATTGTAGAGCCTGGCCAGGGTGGAGAGAAAAGAGACAGGAGCTTCACGAAGGTGACGGTAGGTGACACGATCGTGACCAGGAGCGGTGTTGCGTTTGGTGCGGAGTGTATTGATGAGATCCTGTGTGGTGATGGGGGCATTAAGGTCCGTGTGTGGAATGTTGTCCAAGTACTGGAAACCAGGAGCGAGGGGAGGGACAGAGGTATCAGTTCGATCGCGGATATCTGGGAAGAGGGAGTAATCGAACTGGGGATCATCAGGGATGGAAAACACATCGGACAGGTAGGAGGCAAAGTGATTGGCCTTACTAAGGGCGTCAGGAAAGGGGCGATCATCGTGGAGAAGAGGATAGTAGGGGGAGGGTTTAGTTCCGGTAAGGCGACGGAAGGCGGTCCAGAACTTGAACGAGTCTATAGGGAGGGTAGCAGTTAAACGGGTGCATGTCTGTCGCCAGTCCCGGCGTTTCTTGGCCGCGAGCAAATTTCGAATGTGTCGCTGTAGTTGCCGGTGGCGTCGTAGGGTGTCCGGGTCACGCGTGCGGAGGAAGGCACGGTAGAGACGACGGGATTCACGGAGGAGGAGGACGGCCTGTGGTGGTAAGGTAGGACGGTGGGGGTGGATGGCAACAGTAGGGACGTGGGCCTCCACGGCCTCAGACAAGGTCTGCTGGAGAAAGGAGGCGGCATGGGTGACATCATCAGGACGGCGGTAGGCGAGAGGGTGGCTATCGACCTGAGTGGAGAGGGTAGCCCGGTAGGCATTCCAGTTGGCACGGGAATAGTCATGGATGTACTTAGGGGGAGGGTCATGACGAGGGTCGGGGCGGGGGCGACGGCCGTCTGAAACGGTGAGGAGGACAGGGAGATGGTCGCTACCAACAGGCTCCAGGACATCCACCGTAATGCGACCAAGGAGGTTGGGGGAGGAGAGGATAACATCGGGAGTGGAGTTGGATTCGGGACGAGTATGCTGGGGGATGGGGATGAGGTCGCCTTGAAGGGAGGAGAGGAACCGATGCCACCGCCGTAACTGGGCAGCGGAGCGACTATGGATGTTGAGGTCGGCGGCGATCACATAGGAGGAGAAGGTACGGTCGATGTGGGAGAGGAAGTCGAAAGGAAGAGGAGCGTTGGGGCGGACATAGATGGTGGCACAGGTAATGGTAAGGCCGGGGAAGAAGAGACTAAGGATCAGGTGTTCGGTGGGGTCGGGAAGGAGAGGCTGGAGCCGAACGGGGATCTGGCGGTGGTGGCCAATGGCAACTCCGCCACGCGCAACTGGGAGGGGATTATCGGAGCGGTGGAGGAGATAGGGGGAGGTGTGGATGGAGTGGTGGGGTTGGAGGAAGGTTTCATTGAGGAGGAAGGCATCCACACGGTGGGTAGCAAGGGTGTGCAGGAAGAGGTTCTTGTTGGCGGGAAGGGAGCGGATATTGGTGAAAAGGATACGATGCTGTCGCGCCATGATAAGGACTTAGACGAGGGTGTCAAGGCGGGAGAAGGTGAAATGGGCCTGGTTATTGGAAAAGGTGGCGTACATTTTAAGGTGGAATATGGAACGGGCGGCGAGGGAGATCTGTTGTAAGGTGTGGGGGCGCTGAAAGGGATGGACGTTTTGAAGGACAATGGTGAGGAACCTGATGATGTCCTCAGCAGTGGGGGGGGGACGAAGGGAATTGCCAGGAGGGGTGGGGGCGTCCAGGGGACGGACAGGTACGGTGAGTTCAGGAGTGGTGGGAGGGGGTCGGGCTTTGCACTTTTGGGAGTAGGTGGGGTGGGGGAGGCTGCAGGTATTACAGGAGGGAGGGGATTGGAGGTTGGGGCACTGCCGGAGGAAGTGCGCTTGCCGACAATGTGGGCAGGTGGGGGCCTCGCGGCACTCTGCTGTTGGATGTGCATTGTAGCGCAGACATCTCTGGCAGCGCAGGGATTGAGGG
>NW_026047422.1:82500-90000 GCF_023864345.2 Schistocerca serialis cubense
CGCGGCCGGTTACGAACTGCCGCGTATTGGAGACCCAGCAGTGCTGCTCTGGTGTTCGGGCAGACTCGTGTAGCGCAGCGCCGTCGACCGACGAGTGCAGGCGGTCGGCCCAACACCGGCCCAACTGGTAACTGGACTTTATAACTTCCCCCTGCCATTGCAGGGCGTGGTCCAGTTGGTGAATTTCTCGCTGGATTAAGTCCTGGGAAGAATCGTCCACTGCCGCACCCAGTCCTTGCATCTTCGCCAATCTTCTCCTGCGAAGAAGAGGGCCCAGCCAGCGGGCTGCAGGCACCCCCAAGCCCCCATGAGAGATGGGGGCGTGGAAGTAACCGACCGGCGTATCTGCTGGCAGGTGCAGCCAAGATCGAAGGGCTGCACGAACACAGACGTCAAGGGAAGAGAGGGCCCCAAGACGTGTCCTCCCCAGGGCGAGGCCATGGAAAATACCCGGGAGGATGACAGAACGAAGGGCAAAAAGCCGCTGCTGAGGTTTGAGTGGTGCACGCTTGATGATGTCCAACTGCTTCTCGACCTCCCGCCGGGGATGAAAAAGACTGCGTCCGCACGTGGAAAATTGCAGGCCTAGATACTTGAAAGTATCTCCCATCGCCAGTGCTGGGATGTTGTTCCCCCCAGCACGAAAGATGACAGTCTCGTCGACCTTGGTTTTCTTCTCCCGGCCTGATGAGACAAGGGCGAGAGAGAAACACTTCCGTGGGTTGACCTCGAGCCCGAGATCCCCCAGGGCCGACGTGGCGATGGTGAGAAGTTCCTGCAATCCATCACGAGTCTCGGCGAACAGCAGGAGGTCATCAGCGAATGCAGCCGCATTTATCCGCCGTCCAAGAATGCGTGCACCAATATGAGCAGGCAGACGAGACAAGAGAGTGTCAATGGACATGTTGAAGAGAATAGGAGACAGCGGGTCACCCTGCCGGACACCCCTCGAAGGCCGCACTAGATCTGACGACTTCCCATCCGCGCAGATAACCGTCGATCCCGCCTCATAGCATCCCTGGATGTAGTCAACGAACTCGACCGGCAGACCATGGGCCCTTAGCACAGGACCAAGGGCACCGTGGGCAAGCGAGTCGAAGGCCTTTGACACATCCAGAGATGCCAAGTACAGCGAGCCGGCAGCTCGGCACGCCTGGGTCATCGCCAGATCGAGAAGAAAGGTGTTATGAAGCATCCCATCCTGAGGGATGAAAGCCCGCTGGCGACCGTCCAACACACAGTAGCGCATCAGGCGGCCAACCAGAACCTTGTGAAAGGCTCTGGTCAGCACCGAGCACACTGTGATCGGACGAAAGTCAGCAGGGGATGCTGCGGCGGTCTTCTTGGGCAGCAGGGTTGTTCTGGCCTGAAGGAGTCGGGATGGAAGGGAACGGGAAAGGAGGAGGAAATTAAGGATCTTGAGGAGAACCTCCCGGGGAAGGCGACGCAGTTGTGTCGGCGTGAGGCCGTCAGGACCTGCAGCAGAATTACGAGGCGGGAGAGCAGCGGTGGCTTCTTCTGCAGAAATGGGAGCCCAGAGGTCACGGAAGGGCACCCTCTTCGAGAATGGCAGCAGCTCATCGGACAGACCCTCCCCACGCGGAGGTCGAGACCTGACACGTGGTGGAGAGAAGAGGTCTGTCCAAAACTCAATCAGCCCTGGGATGGATGGTGGCTGATGCAAGAGTGTGCCATCAAGAAGTCCGTTGATACAGCGTGCTCCGTTCTTCTTGAAAGCACGCTGAACCACCGCATACTCCCATCTCCTGCGTGCACGCTTCCGCTCTGGGGGCTGTTGGGTCCGCACACTCGCAGCTTGGTGGATGGCTGGCTCCCTGCTGCCTACTTCGTCAAGAGCAGACAGCAACATAGCCTGGATTGTGTCACGGCTAGTGGTGGGACCCAGAGCCACGAGATCATCAAGCGAGCGGAATCGGCTGTCTGATTGGGGGAGTTCTGCTACAAATGACCAGATGGCTAGGTCAACATCTTCCCCACAAGGTGGAGACTGTGGCAAAGAATGACTGACTGCAGGCTCGCTAGGAGGACCCCGAAGGCCGCGATCCATGCCAGCAAGCTCGGTGACAAACTTCGCCACCATGTCTTTGTAGGGCTGCGCTCTACGCTGACATTTAATTGACTCCAGCGTACGCTCGGGAAAGGCCTTTGCAAGCTCCTGGTTTAAAAATCTGCAACCCTGGGTGGCAAGAGTCGCTTCTGCATGGGCCAGACGCAGGAGCTCTTCCTGGGACCACCTGGCCTTCTTCCTCTCGGTCTTGATCTCAGCATTAGCAGCAGTCGGATGGGCGCGACGCCGATGGACACCAAGTCCGGTCTTGGTGGAGAAGGACCGCATACAGTCAGGGCAGATGGCGGGGAGCAGCGCTCGACCCGCACCGGTTGGCTGGTTGGCTGGCTCATCAGCTGGCACAGGCGCTCCAGCGGGAGGCCTGGTACCACGTTCGCTTCTATTAGTTGCACCAGCTGTAACAAAGGCAGGGGGGGAGGTAACCCCCAAGCCCGAAAAGCACCCTGCTCTGTCGGTCGGGATACTGGAAAGGTACACCTACGTGAAACCTTTCACAGCACCCTCACGACTCCCGCCACTTGAAGGCCAGAGCTAGGATTTCCCACCGAGAGGCTAATTGAACCATCATCCACCCGACATCACAAGGATGCTGAGGGGTGAATCGAGAGGGTCCATATATTACGCATCAGGTGGGCTTTGGGAGTCGATTCGCCCCTTTGGGCGCTCGGGCTCCCGGCAAGCGCGCGCGGTTCTTCCCGGATGACGGACCTACCTGGCCCGGCCCCGGACCCGCGCCGCTGTTGGCTCGGGATGCTCTCGGGCGGAATAATCGCTCCCGTCAGCGGCGCTTCAGCTTTGGACAATTTCACGACCCGTCTTGAAACACGGACCAAGGAGTCTAACATGTGCGCGAGTCATTGGGCTGTACGAAACCTAAAGGCGTAATGAAAGTGAAGGTCTCGCCTTGCGCGGGCCGAGGGAGGATGGGGCTTCCCCGCCCTTCACGGGGCGGCGGCCTCCGCACTCCCGGGGCGTCTCGTCCTCATTGCGAGGTGAGGCGCACCTAGAGCGTACACGTTGGGACCCGAAAGATGGTGAACTATGCCTGGCCAGGACGAAGTCAGGGGAAACCCTGATGGAGGTCCGTAGCGATTCTGACGTGCAAATCGATCGTCGGAGCTGGGTATAGGGGCGAAAGACTAATCGAACCATCTAGTAGCTGGTTCCCTCCGAAGTTTCCCTCAGGATAGCTGGTGCTCGTACGAGTCTCATCCGGTAAAGCGAATGATTAGAGGCCTTGGGGCCGAAACGACCTCAACCTATTCTCAAACTTTAAATGGGTGAGATCTCCGGCTTGCTTGATATGCTGAAGCCGCGAGCAAACGACTCGGATCGGAGTGCCAAGTGGGCCACTTTTGGTAAGCAGAACTGGCGCTGTGGGATGAACCAAACGCCGAGTTAAGGCGCCCGAATCGACGCTCATGGGAAACCATGAAAGGCGTTGGTTGCTTAAGACAGCAGGACGGTGGCCATGGAAGTCGGAATCCGCTAAGGAGTGTGTAACAACTCACCTGCCGAAGCAACTAGCCCTGAAAATGGATGGCGCTGAAGCGTCGTGCCTATACTCGGCCGTCAGTCTGGCAGTCATGGCCGGTCCTTGCGGCCGGCCGCGAAGCCCTGACGAGTAGGAGGGTCGCGGCGGTGGGCGCAGAAGGGTCTGGGCGTGAGCCTGCCTGGAGCCGCCGTCGGTGCAGATCTTGGTGGTAGTAGCAAATACTCCAGCGAGGCCCTGGAGGGCTGACGCGGAGAAGGGTTTCGTGTGAACAGCCGTTGCACACGAGTCAGTCGATCCTAAGCCCTAGGAGAAATCCGATGTTGATGGGGGCCGTCATAGCATGATGCACTTTGTGCTGGCCCCCGTTGGGCGAAAGGGAATCCGGTTCCTATTCCGGAACCCGGCAGCGGAACCGATACAAGTCGGGCCCCTCTTTTAGAGATGCTCGTCGGGGTAACCCAAAAGGACCCGGAGACGCCGTCGGGAGATCGGGGAAGAGTTTTCTTTTCTGCATGAGCGTTCGAGTTCCCTGGAATCCTCTAGCAGGGAGATAGGGTTTGGAACGCGAAGAGCACCGCAGTTGCGGCGGTGTCCCGATCTTCCCCTCGGACCTTGAAAATCCGGGAGAGGGCCACGTGGAGGTGTCGCGCCGGTTCGTACCCATATCCGCAGCAGGTCTCCAAGGTGAAGAGCCTCTAGTCGATAGAATAATGTAGGTAAGGGAAGTCGGCAAATTGGATCCGTAACTTCGGGATAAGGATTGGCTCTGAGGATCGGGGCGTGTCGGGCTTGGTCGGGAAGTGGGTCAGCGCTAACGTGCCGGGCCTGGGCGAGGTGAGTGCCGTAGGGGTGCCGGTAAGTGCGGGCGTTTAGCGCGGGCGTGGTCTGCTCTCGCCGTTGGTCGGCCTCGTGCTGGCCGGCGGTGCAGGATGCGCGCGCCTGCGCGGCGTTCGCGCCCCGGTGCTTCAACCTGCGTGCAGGATCCGAGCTCGGTCCCGTGCCTTGGCCTCCCACGGATCTTCCTTGCTGCGAGGCCGCGTCCGCCTTAGCGTGCTCCTCCGGGGGCGCGCGGGTGCGCGGATTCTCTTCGGCCGCCATTCAACGATCAACTCAGAACTGGCACGGACTGGGGGAATCCGACTGTCTAATTAAAACAAAGCATTGCGATGGCCCTAGCGGGTGTTGACGCAATGTGATTTCTGCCCAGTGCTCTGAATGTCAACGTGAAGAAATTCAAGCAAGCGCGGGTAAACGGCGGGAGTAACTATGACTCCCAAAGCCCACCTGATGCGTAATATATGGACCCTCTCGATTCACCCCTCAGCATCCTTGTGATGTCGGGTGGATGATGGTTCAATTAGCCTCTCGGTGGGAAATCCTAGCTCTGGCCTTCAAGTGGCGGGAGTCGTGAGGGTGCTGTGAAAGGTTTCACGTAGGTGTACCTTTCCAGTATCCCGACCGACAGAGCAGGGTGCTTTTCGGGCTTGGGGGTTACCTCCCCCCCTGCCTTTGTTACAGCTGGTGCAACTAATAGAAGCGAACGTGGTACCAGGCCTCCCGCTGGAGCGCCTGTGCCAGCTGATGAGCCAGCCAACCAGCCAACCGGTGCGGGTCGAGCGCTGCTCCCCGCCATCTGCCCTGACTGTATGCGGTCCTTCTCCACCAAGACCGGACTTGGTGTCCATCGGCGTCGCGCCCATCCGACTGCTGCTAATGCTGAGATCAAGACCGAGAGGAAGAAGGCCAGGTGGTCCCAGGAAGAGCTCCTGCGTCTGGCCCATGCAGAAGCGACTCTTGCCACCCAGGGTTGCAGATTTTTAAACCAGGAGCTTGCAAAGGCCTTTCCCGAGCGTACGCTGGAGTCAATTAAATGTCAGCGTAGAGCGCAGCCCTACAAAGACATGGTGGCGAAGTTTGTCACCGAGCTTGCTGGCATGGATCGCGGCCTTCGGGGTCCTCCTAGCGAGCCTGCAGTCAGTCATTCTTTGCCACAGTCTCCACCTTGTGGGGAAGATGTTGACCTAGCCATCTGGTCATTTGTAGCAGAACTCCCCCAATCAGACAGCCGATTCCGCTCGCTTGATGATCTCGTGGCTCTGGGTCCCACCACTAGCCGTGACACAATCCAGGCTATGTTGCTGTCTGCTCTTGACGAAGTAGGCAGCAGGGAGCCAGCCATCCACCAAGCTGCGAGTGTGCGGACCCAACAGCCCCCAGAGCGGAAGCGTGCACGCAGGAGATGGGAGTATGCGGTGGTTCAGCGTGCTTTCAAGAAGAACGGAGCACGCTGTATCAACGGACTTCTTGATGGCACACTCTTGCATCAGCCACCATCCATCCCAGGGCTGATTGAGTTTTGGACAGACCTCTTCTCTCCACCACGTGTCAGGTCTCGACCTCCGCGTGGGGAGGGTCTGTCCGATGAGCTGCTGCCATTCTCGAAGAGGGTGCCCTTCCGTGACCTCTGGGCTCCCATTTCTGCAGAAGAAGCCACCGCTGCTCTCCCGCCTCGTAATTCTGCTGCAGGTCCTGACGGCCTCACGCCGACACAACTGCGTCGCCTTCCCCGGGAGGTTCTCCTCAAGATCCTTAATTTCCTCCTCCTTTCCCGTTCCCTTCCATCCCGACTCCTTCAGGCCAGAACAACCCTGCTGCCCAAGAAGACCGCCGCAGCATCCCCTGCTGACTTTCGTCCGATCACAGTGTGCTCGGTGCTGACCAGAGCCTTTCACAAGGTTCTGGTTGGCCGCCTGATGCGCTACTGTGTGTTGGACGGTCGCCAGCGGGCTTTCATCCCTCAGGATGGGATGCTTCATAACACCTTTCTTCTCGATCTGGCGATGACCCAGGCGTGCCGAGCTGCCGGCTCGCTGTACTTGGCATCTCTGGATGTGTCAAAGGCCTTCGACTCGCTTGCCCACGGTGCCCTTGGTCCTGTGCTAAGGGCCCATGGTCTGCCGGTCGAGTTCGTTGACTACATCCAGGGATGCTATGAGGCGGGATCGACGGTTATCTGCGCGGATGGGAAGTCGTCAGATCTAGTGCGGCCTTCGAGGGGTGTCCGGCAGGGTGACCCGCTGTCTCCTATTCTCTTCAACATGTCCATTGACATTCTCTTGTCTCGTCTGCCTGTTCATATTGGTGCACGCATTCTTGGACGGCGGATAAATGCGGCTGCATTCGCTGATGACCTCCTGCTGTTCGCCGAGACTCGTGATGGATTGCAGGAACTTCTCACCATCGCCACGTCGGCCCTGGGGGATCTCGGGCTCGAGGTCAACCCACGGAAGTGTTTCTCTCTCGCCCTTGTCTCATCAGGCCGGGAGAAGAAAACCAAGGTCGACGAGACTGTCATCTTTCGTGCTGGGGGGAACAACATCCCAGCACTGGCGATGGGAGATACTTTCAAGTATCTAGGCCTGCAATTTTCCACGTGCGGACGCAGTCTTTTTCATCCCCGGCGGGAGGTCGAGAAGCAGTTGGACATCATCAAGCGTGCACCACTCAAACCTCAGCAGCGGCTTTTTGCCCTTCGTTCTGTCATCCTCCCGGGTATTTTCCATGGCCTCGCCCTGGGGAGGACACGTCTTGGGGCCCTCTCTTCCCTTGACGTCTGTGTTCGTGCAGCCCTTCGATCTTGGCTGCACCTGCCAGCAGATACGCCGGTCGGTTACTTCCACGCCCCCATCTCTCATGGGGGCTTGGGGGTGCCTGCAGCCCGCTGGCTGGGCCCTCTTCTTCGCAGGAGAAGATTGGCGAAGATGCAAGGACTGGGTGCGGCAGTGGACGATTCTTCCCAGGACTTAATCCAGCGAGAAATTCACCAACTGGACCACGCCCTGCAATGGCAGGGGGAAGTTATAAAGTCCAGTTACCAGTTGGGCCGGTGTTGGGCCGACCGCCTGCACTCGTCGGT
>NW_026047422.1:95000-97500 GCF_023864345.2 Schistocerca serialis cubense
CCTACGTTGTGCCTTAACCTAACCTACGTTGTGCCTTAACCTAACCTACGTTGTGCCTTAACCTAACCTACGTTGTGCCTTAACCTAACCTACGTTGTGCCTTAACCTAACCTACGTTGTGCCTTAACCTAACCTACGTTGTGCCTTAACCTAACCTACGTTGTGCCTTAACCTAACCTACGTTGTGCCTTAACCTAACCTACGTTGTGCCTTAACCTAACCTACGTTGTGCCTTAACCTAACCTACGTTGTGCCTTAACCTAACCTACGTTGTGCCTTAACCTAACCTACGTTGTGCCTTAACCTAACCTACGTTGTGCCTTAACCTAACTTACGTTGTGCCTTAACCTAACTTACGTTGTGCCTTAACCTAACTTACGTTGTGCCTTAACCTAACCCATGTTGTGCCTTAACCTAACCCATGTTGTGCCTTAACCTAACCCATGTTGTGCCTTAACCTAACCCATGTTGTGCCTTAACGTAACCCATGTTGTGCCTTAACGTAACCCATGTTGTGCCTTAACGTAACCCATGTTGTGCCTTAACGTAACCCATGTTGTGCCTTAACGTAACCCATGTTGTGCCTTAACGTAACCCATGTTGTGCCTTAACGTAACCCATGTTGTGCCTTAACGTAACCCATGTTGTGCCTTAACGTAACCCATGTTGTGCCTTAACGTAACCCATGTTGTGCCTTAACGTAACCCATGTTGTGCCTTAACGTAACCCAATTTGTGCCTTAACGTAACCCAATTTGTGCCTTAACGTAACCCAATTTGTGCCTTAACGTAACCTAATTTGTGCCTTAACGTAACCTAATTTGTGCCTTAACGTAACCCATATTGCGCCTCAACCTAACCTATATTGCGCCTTAACCTGACGCACGTTGTCGCTGAACCTGCTCTGTAATTGTTATGCAACTCGTTAAATTAGTGTAGTGTTGCCTAACCGCAACCCTCGCAATATAGTTCGCTATTCGCACTGCCCGGTCCCCTGTGTATCGCGTCATGTTAAACACCTTGCAAGTGTTGCTGACTTTCCACATGCTCCTGCTATACACTGTAATGTGGATAGCAGCAGGACGTACATGCCCCCCCCCTTCCCCCCTGCCTTCGCAAGCTGGTCGTTGAGAAGTTTGCATGTTCAATGCCCTTCGCATGCCGACGTACTCAGCCTACGTTGTGGTACGGCCTGTCACCTGTCCGCGGATGTACGCAAAACCCACAAACTGTGCTGCACATTGGTCCGTATGTACTGAATGATACATCGTGGCACATGTGTGACCGTACGACGACTGCGCCTAGCAACGGCGGACCATACAGTCCAAATATTGTGGACGCAGCTACGTGTCGTCTCCCTTTAGGAGCTGGATTGCAGTGTGGTACGCCATTCAGACGTGTGGGAGGAACGGACGCCCTGGATGGCGATCAGCATGAGCAGTCTGTTGATGTAGTGGAGCGTGTATTCGGACGTAGTCGTCTCTTCTCACACACTGTGATAGCATGTTGCACCGCGTTCCTCATCTGTGACATGCTGCAGAGGCCGGCTGACAGTCGTTCGCGCAATGGACACCGCATACGTACGGGGGCTACCTTCCACGTGTTCTCTAGGCGTGCACATGTTGTTGCGTCTATGTGGGCAGACGTAGTGTGTTGTGACACCTGACACAGGCATGCAATACTCGTTGCAAATGGCGATGGACGTCTACGTTTGCTGGTGACGTTACGCAAATGAACAACTGGTAACCCGTTGTGGTGCGGTTGTTCTCGCTAGAGGTGAATCAGTGTTGGCGACGATCGGTCGAGCTATTAACCGGTTGTTTCATGGATACCCACCATGCCCACGAACGTGAAAGGGGACCCACCATGCCCACGAACGTGAAAGGGGATCTGGGTGTGAGGCGATACGCGGCGGTGGCTGGGTGGGACCGTCCCCGGCCGGTGAGGGGGGGCCGCCCGGCGTGCTGGCAGCGCGGTGCGTGGGCGCACGCGCTACAGCCGGCTGGTGGGGGCGGCCAGTGGCAGGCGCGCCGGCCGACGGACGCGGCAGGCGGCGCAGCTGCGCGCCGGCGCCCCCTGCTCGCGGCGCCTTGCGGCCAAAGTAGGTCCTCGCGGGCCCGGTGCGAAGCGCGGTGGCCATCTGCAGTGTGCTGGTCCGATTGAGGACTGTGTGCGCTGAGGATGCGCCGCCGCCCGGCGCTCGGCGCCGCGACGCCGTCTGCTGCTCGGTCGCCCCAGCGGTTCTCGCAGGTGGTTTGTATCGCAGCTGTGCGGACGTGTTGGCGCGTGCGCTGTGCTGGGAGAGTTCGCTTCGGCACCCAAGTGGGGCTTTTGTCCTTCTGTGGCGCTGGCGTTGGAGCTGCCGGTCACCGTAGGTGGCGCGTGTTGTCTCCCGCCGGCAATGCCACGACAGCACGCTCCCGGGCCTCTGTCGGCAGCGGCAAGCTCAGTTGGGAGCACGGGTGGTCGCACCTAAAGCGTCTACTCGCCTAACTCCGGGC
>NW_026047422.1:102500-105000 GCF_023864345.2 Schistocerca serialis cubense
GTCCCGATCTTCCCCTCGGACCTTGAAAATCCGGGAGAGGGCCACGTGGAGGTGTCGCGCCGGTTCGTACCCATATCCGCAGCAGGTCTCCAAGGTGAAGAGCCTCTAGTCGATAGAATAATGTAGGTAAGGGAAGTCGGCAAATTGGATCCGTAACTTCGGGATAAGGATTGGCTCTGAGGATCGGGGCGTGTCGGGCTTGGTCGGGAAGTGGGTCAGCGCTAACGTGCCGGGCCTGGGCGAGGTGAGTGCCGTAGGGGTGCCGGTAAGTGCGGGCGTTTAGCGCGGGCGTGGTCTGCTCTCGCCGTTGGTCGGCCTCGTGCTGGCCGGCGGTGCAGGATGCGCGCGCCTGCGCGGCGTTCGCGCCCCGGTGCTTCAACCTGCGTGCAGGATCCGAGCTCGGTCCCGTGCCTTGGCCTCCCACGGATCTTCCTTGCTGCGAGGCCGCGTCCGCCTTAGCGTGCTCCTCCGGGGGCGCGCGGGTGCGCGGATTCTCTTCGGCCGCCATTCAACGATCAACTCAGAACTGGCACGGACTGGGGGAATCCGACTGTCTAATTAAAACAAAGCATTGCGATGGCCCTAGCGGGTGTTGACGCAATGTGATTTCTGCCCAGTGCTCTGAATGTCAACGTGAAGAAATTCAAGCAAGCGCGGGTAAACGGCGGGAGTAACTATGACTCCCAAAGCCCACCTGATGCGTAATATATGGACCCTCTCGATTCACCCCTCAGCATCCTTGTGATGTCGGGTGGATGATGGTTCAATTAGCCTCTCGGTGGGAAATCCTAGCTCTGGCCTTCAAGTGGCGGGAGTCGTGAGGGTGCTGTGAAAGGTTTCGCGTAGGTGTACCTTTCCAGTATCCCGACCGACAGAGCAGGGTGCTTTTCGGGCTTGGGGGTTACCTCCCCCCCTGCCTTTGTTACAGCTGGTGCAACTAATAGAAGCGAACGTGGTACCAGGCCTCCCGCTGGAGCGCCTGTGCCAGCTGATGAGCCAGCCAACCAGCCAACCGGTGCGGGTCGAGCGCTGCTCCCCGCCATCTGCCCTGATTGTATGCGGTCCTTCTCCACCAAGACCGGACTTGGTGTCCATCGGCGTCGCGCCCATCCGACTGCTGCTAATGCTGAGATCAAGACCGAGAGGAAGAAGGCCAGGTGGTCCCAGGAAGAGCTCCTGCGTCTGGCCCATGCAGAAGCGACTCTTGCCACCCAGGGTTGCAGATTTTTAAACCAGGAGCTTGCAAAGGCCTTCCCCGAGCGTACGCTGGAATCCATTAAATGTCAGCGTAGAGCGCAGCCCTACAAAGACATGGTGGCGAAGTTTGTCACCGAGCTTGCTGGCATGGATCGCGGCCTTCAGGGTCCTCCTAGCGAGCCTGCAGTCAGTCATTCTTTGCCACAGTCTCCACCTTGTGGGGAAGATGTTGACCTAGCCATCTGGTCATTTGTAGCAGAACTCCCCCAATCAGACCGCCGATTCCGCTCGCTTGATGATCTCGTGGTTCTGGGTCCCACCACTAGCCGTGAAACAATCCAGGCTATGTTGCTGTCTGCTCTTGACGAAGTAGGCAGCAGGGAGCCAGCCGTCCACCAAGCTGCGAGTGTGCGGACCCAACAGCCCCCAGAGCCGAAGCGTGCACGCAGGAGATGGGAGTATGCGGTGGTTCAGCGTGCTTTCAAGAAGAACGGAGCACGCTGTATCAACGGACTTCTTGATGGCACACTCTTGCATCAGCCACCATCCATCCCAGGGCTGATTGAGTTTTGGACAGACCTCTTCTCTCCACCACGTGTCAGGTCTCGACCTCCACGTGGGGAGGGTCTGTCCGATGAGCTGCTGCCATTCTCGAAGAGGGTGCCCTTCCGTGACCTCTGGGCTCCCATTTCTGCAGAAGAAGCCACTGCTGCTCTCCCGCCTCGCAATTCTGCTGCAGGTCCTGATGGCCTCACGCCGACGCAACTGCGTCGCCTTCCCCGGGAGGTTCTCCTCAAGATCCTTAATTTCCTCCTCCTTTCCCGTTCCCTTCCATCCCGACTCCTTCAGGCCAGAACAACCCTGCTGCCCAAGAAGACCGCCGCAGCATCCCCTGCTGACTTTCGTCCAATCACAGTGTGCTCGGTGCTGACCAGAGCCTTTCACAAGGTTCTGGTTGGCCGCCTGATGCGCTACTGTGTGTTGGACGGTCGCCAGCGGGCTTTCATCCCTCAGGATGGGATGCTTCATAACACCTTTCTTCTGGATCTGGCGATGACCCAGGCGTGCCGAGCTGCCGGCTCGCTGTACTTGGCATCTCTGGATGTGTCAAAGGCCTTCGACTCGCTTGCCCATGGTGCCCTTGGTCCTGTGCTAAGGGCCCATGGTCTGCCAGTCGAGTTCATTGACTACATCCAGGGATGCTATGAGGCAGGATCGACGGTTATCTGCGCGGATGGGAAGTCGTCAGATCTAGTGCGGCCTTCGAGGGGTGTTCGGCAGGGTGACCCGCTGTCTCCTATTC
>NW_026047422.1:110000-120000 GCF_023864345.2 Schistocerca serialis cubense
AGCCACGAACACCCACACATGTCCTACACAGGGGTGCACCCAACATCACCATACTGCCTCCTGTCACAGTACACAAACAATGGCAGGAATGAAAGACACAGATCTGCCACAACCTTGGAATCGGAGCGCCGCCTGTCATGAGCCACAAGTGCATCCTGACGTGACAAATCGGATGATCCCGCAGGCATGCACTTACGATAATCACTATCAACGAACCTGCCGCCGCCCCCCCCCCCAAATACACCTTTCCCTACAACAATGTGTACCTTAACCTAAGCTATATCGTACCTTAACCTAACCGACATTGCGCCTTAACCTAACCTACGTTGTACCTTAACCTAACCTATGTTGTACCTTAACCTAACCTATGTTGTACCTTAACCTAACCTACGTTGTGCCTTAACCTAACCTACGTTGTGCCTTAACCTAACCTACGTTGTGCCTTAACCTAACCTACGTTGTGCCTTAACCTAACCTACGTTGTGCCTTAACCTAACCTACGTTGTGCCTTAACCTAACCTACGTTGTGCCTTAACCTAACCTACGTTGTGCCTTAACCTAACCTACGTTGTGCCTTAACCTAACCTACGTTGTGCCTTAACCTAACCTACGTTGTGCCTTAACCTAACCTACGTTGTGCCTTAACCTAACCTACGTTGTGCCTTAACCTAACCTACGTTGTGCCTTAACCTAACCTACGTTGTGCCTTAACCTAACCTACGTTGTGCCTTAACCTAACCTACGTTGTGCCTTAACCTAACCTACGTTGTGCCTTAACCTAACCTACGTTGTGCCTTAACCTAACCTACGTTGTGCCTTAACCTAACCTACGTTGTGCCTTAACCTAACCTACGTTGTGCCTTAACCTAACCTACGTTGTGCCTTAACCTAACCTACGTTGTGCCTTAACCTAACCTACGTTGTGCCTTAACCTAACCTACGTTGTGCCTTAACCTAACCTACGTTGTGCCTTAACCTAACCTACGTTGTGCCTTAACCTAACCTACGTTGTGCCTTAACCTAACCTACGTTGTGCCTTAACCTAACCTACGTTGTGCCTTAACCTAACCTACGTTGTGCCTTAACCTAACCTACGTTGTGCCTTAACCTAACCTACGTTGTGCCTTAACCTAACTTACGTTGTGCCTTAACCTAACTTACGTTGTGCCTTAACCTAACTTACGTTGTGCCTTAACCTAACCCATGTTGTGCCTTAACCTAACCCATGTTGTGCCTTAACCTAACCCATGTTGTGCCTTAACCTAACCCATGTTGTGCCTTAACGTAACCCATGTTGTGCCTTAACGTAACCCATGTTGTGCCTTAACGTAACCCATGTTGTGCCTTAACGTAACCCATGTTGTGCCTTAACGTAACCCATGTTGTGCCTTAACGTAACCCATGTTGTGCCTTAACGTAACCCATGTTGTGCCTTAACGTAACCCATGTTGTGCCTTAACGTAACCCATGTTGTGCCTTAACGTAACCCATGTTGTGCCTTAACGTAACCCATGTTGTGCCTTAACGTAACCCAATTTGTGCCTTAACGTAACCCAATTTGTGCCTTAACGTAACCCAATTTGTGCCTTAACGTAACCTAATTTGTGCCTTAACGTAACCTAATTTGTGCCTTAACGTAACCCATATTGCGCCTCAACCTAACCTATATTGCGCCTTAACCTGACGCACGTTGTCGCTGAACCTGCTCTGTAATTGTTATGCAACTCGTTAAATTAGTGTAGTGTTGCCTAACCGCAACCCTCGCAATATAGTTCGCTATTCGCACTGCCCGGTCCCCTGTGTATCGCGTCATGTTATACACCTTGCAAGTGTTGCTGACTTTCCACATGCTCCTGCTATACACTGTAATGTGGATAGCAGCAGGACGTACATGCCCCCCCCCTTCCCCCCTGCCTTCGCAAGCTGGTCGTTGAGAAGTTTGCATGTTCAATGCCCTTCGCATGCCGACGTACTCAGCCTACGTTGTGGTACGGCCTGTCACCTGTCCGCGGATGTACGCAAAACCCACAAACTGTGCTGCACATTGGTCCGTATGTACTGAATGATACATCGTGGCACATGTGTGACCGTACGACGACTGCGCCTAGCAACGGCGGACCATACAGTCCAAATATTGTGGACGCAGCTACGTGTCGTCTCCCTTTAGGAGCTGGATTGCAGTGTGGTACGCCATTCAGACGTGTGGGAGGAACGGACGCCCTGGATGGCGATCAGCATGAGCAGTCTGTTGATGTAGTGGAGCGTGTATTCGGACGTAGTCGTCTCTTCTCACACACTGTGATAGCATGTTGCACCGCGTTCCACATCTGCGACATGCTGCAGAGGCCGGCTGACAGTCGTTCGCGCAATGGACACCGCATACGTACGGGGGCTACCTTCCACGTGTTCTCTAGGCGTGCACATGTTGTTGCGTCTATGTGGGCAGACGTAGTGTGTTGTGACACCTGACACAGGCATGCAATACTCGTTGCAAATGGCGATGGACGTCTACGTTTGCTGGTGACGTTACGCAAATGAACAACTGGTAACCCGTTGTGGTGCGGTTGTTCTCGCTAGAGGTGAATCAGTGTTGGCGACGATCGGTCGAGCTATTAACCGGTTGTTTCATGGATACCCACCATGCCCACGAACGTGAAAGGGGACCCACCATGCCCACGAACGTGAAAGGGGATCTGGGTGTGAGGCGATACGCGGCGGTGGCTGGGTGGGACCGTCCCCGGCCGGTGAGGGGGGGCCGCCCGGCGTGCTGGCAGCGCGGTGCGTGGGCGCACGCGCTACAGCCGGCTGGTGGGGGCGGCCAGTGGCAGGCGCGCCGGCCGACGGACGCGGCAGGCGGCGCAGCTGCGCGCCGGCGCCCCCTGCTCGCGGCGCCTTGCGGCCAAAGTAGGTCCTCGCGGGCCCGGTGCGAAGCGCGGTGGCCATCTGCAGTGTGCTGGTCCGATTGAGGACTGTGTGCGCTGAGGATGCGCCGCCGCCCGGCGCTCGGCGCCGCGACGCCGTCTGCTGCTCGGTCGCCCCAGCGGTTCTCGCAGGTGGTTTGTATCGCAGCTGTGCGGACGTGTTGGCGCGTGCGCTGTGCTGGGAGAGTTCGCTTCGGCACCCAAGTGGGGCTTTTGTCCTTCTGTGGCGCTGGCGTTGGAGCTGCCGGTCACCGTAGGTGGCGCGTGTTGTCTCCCGCCGGCAATGCCACGACAGCACGCTCCCGGGCCTCTGTCGGCAGCGGCAAGCTCAGTTGGGAGCACGGGTGGTCGCACCTAAAGCGTCTACTCGCCTAACTCCGGGCGATTGCGCCTCTCTCGAACCCGACCAAGTACTTAGGACGGCGCTGCGCGCCGCCGGGACCTGAGAGGGTTTCGAGGTGTGTTGTGCAGGGGAGCTCAGCCTCCTCCTGTTTGCAGAATAATTGAGCGGACGCTTGCGTGTTCGCGCGGGCCCCCGGGACACACTCCCGGGCGGCCGGCTGCTCAGCTCTAGTTGACGCAGCTCCCTGGTTGATCCTGCCAGTAGTCATATGCTTGTCTCAAAGATTAAGCCATGCATGTCTCAGTACAAGCCGCATTAAGGTGAAACCGCGAATGGCTCATTAAATCAGTTATGGTTCCTTAGATCGTACCCACGTTACTTGGATAACTGTGGTAATTCTAGAGCTAATACATGCAAACAGAGTCTGGCGTGAGGTCAGTCGTTTGACGGCGCGTTTCGGGGCGGGCCCGCCCGCTGCCGGCGCGCCGTAGGGCACGGAAGCTCGCACTGGGGCGTATCGCTTTCCAGTCGGGTGTGCCGCGGCCGTCCTCACAGGGGAAGTGAAGCGTCTCACATAGCCTCTCCTTCCCAAGTGGCTCTTTCCGCCTTCCCGTGGTGCCAGATGTTAAGCTTGGCTTCTGCCTTGCGACAAAAGGGAGAGCTGCGACCCAACCCGATGCGAAAGCGAAGGGTGCGTGGCACAGGGGGAGCTGTGTCCAGGGACCGAACACCAGTCCCTTTCTGTTCGCAGGGCACAGACCAGCAGGTGCTCTGCATGCCGGCGACCTCGTTTGTCGGCGTGGGATCACGGCGCGAGTCGGCAAGGGTGCTTCGCCGCGCCCCTGGGTAACCGGGGCGTGTTCTGCCAAACCCAGGTGGTGGTGACATCGCCTGGGCCAGGTTAGATGGGCCCAGACCGCCGAACGACTGGGGGACCGACCCGCCACCTGAGTAGGAGTGGGTCCTTGGCCTTCAGGTGGAAACTCGGGCTAGTAGGCGGCGAAGGGCGAGGGGTGCATCCGCCTCTCCGGAGTGCGGGGTGCACTTGCCGAGGAGCGTCGTGTGAAATCGTCGACGACGGGGCCTTCGACGAGGACCAGTGCGCTGGCAACGGCGCGCTGAACCTGGCAGCTCTGATGTGCCCTTGACCTAGGGGCGAGGTTGGTGGGCGAGCTGCAGAAGTCCCCCCCCATGCCAGAGGAGCCGGTCCGGGGCAAGAGACGGGCTCCCAATTTTTCACTCGTCTAACTAATCATGGCTGACCAAGAGGCGAGTGATCTTTGTGCGATTTCGAGGGCGAGTGTGTCTACTGTCCCTACCTCGCAGGAGGAAGGGGGACATGAAGATGAGAGTGTTTATGACAGACACTGTCGAATCAATCAAATATTAGACTCTAGTGTCAAAAATGGCAAAATAAGCCAGGCTGCGGTCCTGGCAATAAAGAACGAGCTCGCTTCCTGGGCTATTGCAAACGCGAAGCTCGAGGGGCGTCTCGAAGAACTTGAAAAAGAAAACGCTAGATTGAGACAGCAACCTATCAAGACATGGGCCGGAGTGGTGGCGCAAGCCGCTACAAAAGCCCAAACAACGAAAGAAACAATAGCAAAAATTTCTAAAAAACCAGACACGGCAGTCTTTCTGAGACCCCTGCCTGGTCAGACTATCAAAAAGGTTCAGGAAATTTTTACTACAACTATTGACCCGGCTAGAGATAAAATAAAAATCAATAAAGTAAAGGCCACAAAAAATGTAGTCGTGGTAGATCTTGCCACGGAGGAGGACAGGGACAAAATATTAAAGAATACCAAACTAAACAAGGCCATAAAATGTGAACCTCCCAGGAAAAGAAATCCTCTGGTGATACTGTACGACGTACCTGTGGCCTTAACTGATAGTGACATCTACGAAACCATGTACAATCAAAATTTTGACGACACAGAATGGGAAACTTTTAAAAATGAATTCAAGCTGCGCTTTAAAACGGGACCTCGGGAACGGGATGTTGTCCATCACGTCGCCGAGGTCTCTGGCAAGATGTGGAGAAAACTTACCGCTATGGGGAAAATATATATAGGATTTCACGCCATCAATGTTAGAGATTACCTAGTAGTCCCTAGATGCCACAACTGTGGCGATCTGGACCACGTCCACAAGCATTGTGATAGGAAGCCGGCCTGCTCCAGGTGCGGGGCTGAGGACCACACCAGAAAAAACTGTAGTAAAAGCGCAACCTGCATTCCATGTACCAAGAGAGGAAAGAAACCGTGCAACACTACTGGGAGAAACTGCCCAACGTATAGGATGCTAGAACAGAGACTAATCTCTCGAATCGATTATGGCTGAGGCCGTAATTGAACTCAGGAAGCCAAAAAGGAAATCCCCCAGCAAGAGGCTGAGGGACGCTCTGAGGGCAAACAAATTCAAAGCATTTATACAAAAAATTACACAACCACGATCTATGGTGACAATAATGAAAGATGTTTGCATACAAACGGACCCGTGTGAAGAAGACGTTCCCTCTCCTCCTTGCTGGGGACCTGGGTCGAAACAAGAGCATACCCGACCACACTGGCATCCTATACTTGGGAGTTCACAATCACAACCACACAGTAAAGAAATAATATCCACTAAACATGTCCAGTACAATGAAATAAGCAGCTCAATTCCATCTTCTGACACACCATCTCGGGGTGCAATGGGAATTGATCCCCAGAGAATTTACCCCAACCTGGAGCACGCATTACAGTTATCAAGACTAGAGGAGCCGGCAATCCTCACAATAGCATTGAGACATGTGGTACGTGTCGGCCACGAGTATGGAAGAGACGTCACCTTTCCAGTAATGGAGGCTGTTGACAGAATTCAGCTCAAGACAATGAATCTCCCCACCGACTTCGGAGCCCTGCGAGATCTAGTTAAAAAGGTCTTCGAAAGAAGAAACGAAAAATTTGACATGGATGATCTATATTATCAGTCAGTGATAACCAATGGCAGAGTAGCCCACGACTGGACAAAATTATGGCCAGAATCACACATCCATACATACTTCCCACGTGAGCCAACTAAATGTAGGGCAGATAAACACCCATAATAGCAAACTGGTCCTGCAGGAACTCCGGAGGGTGGTGGAAGAGAGGAGTCTAGATGTACTCTGCTTACAGGAACCGTACTCCCAGGCGGGGCGGATCCCATTCATGGCTGCCAACTGGCAAATTATACACTCTAACGTAGAGCCAAAGGCTGCAATTATAATTATCAACAAATCATTTAGAGCTACAGTCCTTGCACAATTCTCTGGCGAACACTGCAATGTCGTGGAACTTCAAACACCTGCGGGAGTGATCTACATCTGTAATATATACTTCCAATATGGAAGAGGAATAGAGGAATTTCTAGAAATACTTACACAAGTCACCACGGCATTGCAGGGACGAAGATTGATTGTGACGGCGGACATAAATGCAAAGTCCCCCCTATGGTTCAGTGGCACGCACGATGATCGGGGGCTAAAAGCCGAGGAAACAATCATGGCATTACAACTGGTGGTTGCCAACCAACAAGGGAACCCCCCCACGTATACTGGCGGAGGGGGAGAAGGTACAAATATTGACGTTACGCTAATAACACCAAACCTGGCTACAAAGGTCGACAAATGGAAAGTGTGGGACAAAGCAACCACCAGTGATCATAATTTAATAACATTTACCATTGGGGAAAGGGAGTGCCACTGGGACATGGGGTGGGAGCTGCAGCTTAATTACAACAAGGCTAACTGGGACCGTCTCGCTGAGGAGTGCAACATTCCGACATTGCTGGAGGGTGACGGAAACGTGGAAGGATGCGCCGAAGGACTGGTGCAGGCGATCACCACAGCGGTGCGGGCAGCCATACCAACCAGGAGGAGAGCCGTAGCGGCCACCCCCACACCATGGTCGGTCGAACTGGGACAGATGCGCCAGGCTGTGAGGAGAGCAAGGAGGTACTACCAGCGGAGTGTCGTCTGGAGGGAAAAACAAAGATGGCTTCAGATCTATCGTGAAAGTAAAGAACAATTCCAACAGGAGTTAAGGGCAGTCAGACTTAGAAGCTGGGAAAGTTATGTAAAAAGCCAATTGGCTATAGACCCATGGGGAGTCCCATATAAATTAGTACGCGAAAAGATAAGATCACCAATGGTGCTATCCACCGTCAGGGACGGGGACCGGATGACGGGCACTTGGCAGGAAACTGCTGAGGCCCTCCTCCGGGTTCTGTTGCCTGACGATGTGGAGGAAAATGAGAGTGAAGAACAAAAAAGGATAAGGAGAGAAAATCAAAGGGACTATACTAATAACATCAGAGTCTACCCCTTCTCTGAGGAGGAGGTCGCTGCCCAGATCAAGGCCCTCAAAAGAGGGAAAGCTCCTGGCCCGGACGGCATTACTGCGGAAGTGGTGCAATTCCTTGCCCCCCAGCTCGTAGCTCCTCTCACTAAGTTGTATAACGAGTGCTTGAAACTCGGGAAATTCCCAGAAATATGGAAAAAAGCCAATGTAATTATCATTAAAAAGAGTCCAGACAAAGATCCTACAGAAATCAAATCTTATAGACCTATCTGCTTGCTGGACGTACTGGGCAAACTTTTTGAGAGGCTACTAGCGAACAGACTGACAGCACACCGCATGCTGTGCGGGATGAGTGACAGACAATTCGGCTTTCGGTCTGGGTGTTCTGCGTCTGACGCAATCGCCCTGGCTGCCGAGGTCTGTGGCTCCACCCCGCACAAGTATGTCGTCGGCATCATGGTAGACATCAGTGGCGCCTTCGACAACCTGTGGTGGCCCTCACTCTTTTCCTGCTTGCGGGAGAAGAACTGTCCAGGGCCGCTATATGGGTGTCTGAGGAGCTATTGTGCAGACAGGGAGGTCTGGCTATCGGCCCCTAGCGGCATAGTCAGGAAGATTGTCACCAAAGGATGTCCTCAGGGCTCTGTCCTGGGACCTCTCTTTTGGGACATTAACATGGAGCCTTTACTTGAAGATCTCAAGAACTGTGACGATGTGCTAGAGGTCATAGCATACGCTGACGACCTCCTCCTGCTGGTCGGCGGCCGAAGCCGCGAGGAATTAGAGCCGAAAGTGGAAAGAGCCCTAACTGTTCTTACATCATGGTGCCACAGAAGCAAAATGACGATAGCACCCAATAAGTCCACTTACCTACTTCTCAAAGGCCAATTGGTCAGGAACCCGACGGTTAGAATTAATGGTATACCAGTTCTTCGGCGCCGCGAGGCCCGATACCTGGGTGTAATCATCGATGAGAGGTGGAGCTTTGCATCACATATTGACACCGTATCACAAAAATCATTGGTTTTATTAAACAATCTTATTGGAATTGGTCACAAGCGGTTTCACCTCCCACCAAATTTAATTAGGTTATATCACAACAGCATCCTGACCTCAATAATAGGATACGGATCAGGAGTCTGGGCACACAGACTCACGAGGGTCATGCCTGCCATGGCAGTAAGAAGAGTGCAGCGGAATATGCTTCTACGTTCAGCAGGGGCCTATAGGACAACACCGGGGGGAGCACTATTAGTGTTAATGGGAATCTGTCCATTAGATATAAAAATACGTGAACAGGCTGCCTGGTATTGGGTACAAAAGGAGAATAGGGACAAAATCAGGGAAGTACTTGGGGTCTATGCGGGGGATAAGTACACCATTAAAAAGAGAGGGTTAGAACTATGGCAAGATCAGTGGAATAATGAAGATACAGGTCGAAGAACCTATGAGCTGCTACCGGACATAGAAGAAAGAATAAAACTCACATTCTTTACACCAACGAGAGGAATGCTGCACTTTCTTACTGGACATGGACCATATCCAACATACCTATGTAGGTTTGGGAAGCAGGCTACACCAGCGTGTGACTGTGGTGCAGTGCAGGGCACCCCAGAACATGTGGTGTATGAGTGCCACCTCTTCGATGATGTAGCCCAAGAGCTAAGACAACAGCTACCAAATAACGACACGTACCACTTGTTAAGGCGTGAAATCACCTTTGACATCTTAAATAAACTTACAGATGAAATATCCAAAAAGATACTTAAGAACTTTTTAAGGGACAACAACCACCATTAAAGACAAAAATCACACCGACATCGACTAGTGCACCCTTACTGTACCGCCGGGCAGGGACTGGCCAGCCGCCTCACGGCCGGAATCCGCCTTGCCCTGGACTAGGAGGGAGGGGTGTACATAAATACCGGACTATGACGCACACCGATTTTGACACTTAGTTAAATTAAGTTAGAAGTAGATGATAGGATAACACCTTAATATACTCTGCAGCGACACCAAGTCAAGAGCCAGCCCAGTGCCAGGGGCACGCCCACTGGGATTAGCTCACTGGGCCTGGCTAACAACTAGTAGGTTTATAGTAGCTCTGGCACAACTTGTAACGCTGCAGGTAGCATGTAGTTCCCCGTAGATTAATGCTTAGAGCCCTATAGCGGTAAAAATTAGAGTAAATATTAGAAATAATAATAACAATAATATTACCTGAAGTGTAGAATAACATTGCTGCATCTAATTT
This sequence comes from Schistocerca serialis cubense, assembly GCF_023864345.2. NCBI lineage: Eukaryota > Metazoa > Arthropoda > Insecta > Orthoptera > Acrididae > Schistocerca > Schistocerca serialis. The sequence continues at coordinate 119,844 of NW_026047422.1, forward strand.
GTATCATACTAGGACCCACTAATGTAGTTAGGTGGTGGGTTATCATGTATAATGTAATGTATTGAATAAAGAATTTTTTTTTTTTTTTTTAAAAAAAAAAAAAAAAAAAAAAAAAAAAAACAGAGTCCCGACCAGAGATGGAAGGGACGCTTTTATT
>NW_026047422.1:125000-127500 GCF_023864345.2 Schistocerca serialis cubense
GCCTCCCACGGATCTTCCTTGCTGCGAGGCCGCGTCCGCCTTAGCGTGCTCCTCCGGGGGCGCGCGGGTGCGCGGATTCTCTTCGGCCGCCATTCAACGATCAACTCAGAACTGGCACGGACTGGGGGAATCCGACTGTCTAATTAAAACGAAGCATTGCGATGGCCCTAGCGGGTGTTGACGCAATGTGATTTCTGCCCAGTGCTCTGAATGTCAACGTGAAGAAATTCAAGCAAGCGCGGGTAAACGGCGGGAGTAACTATGACTCTCTTAAGGTGGCCAAGTGGCGGCGGTGTGGCTGCATTCGGACTTGGCTTTTCGAAGTGCGGTCTTGATGTAGTCGTGCTGCTGCTGCGAGGTACCTTCCTTGGGTTATAGTTACAGGGAGAGTGATGCGCAATACATGGGCCTAGCCCTCTTAGCCTCTCCTCTCCTGCGGTCTTCTCCCCTTCTCGTGGGCCCGCTGATTTTCGCAGAGTGGAAGACCGCACCAGGGGCTTGGGGGGGTTACCAGCCCCCCCTCGCACTATCCCTTTGTTAGTTGGGGGCAGTAATCAAAGAATAAGTGGTGGCCCTTCCGCTGAAGGTGCCACCCCAACTCCCCCAGCACCTAGCCGGCCAACCGGCCGTGCCGAAAATCTTGTACCTTTTGCAGCTGTATACGCCTGTAGTGAGTGCCACCGCAGCTTCACCACCAAGAATGGTCTCGGGGTCCATCGCCGCCGCCAACATCTTGCGGCCGCCAACGCGGAGATCGTGACGGAGAGGCATCGCGCGAGGTGGACGGAGGAAGAAGTCCTGTCGCTCGCCAAGGCGGAGGCCGAATTGTTCCTTGAGAGGGACGCCCGGTTCTTCTTTGTTAATCAAGAGCTCATCAGGATGTTCCCCGACCGAACGCTTGAGGCAATCAAGTGCCGACGGCGGCAAGCTGCCCATAAGCAGCTTGTCCGCCAGTTCATGGAGGCGCTTGAGATCGGTCGGGGGGAAGAGCCGGCGTCCCGCCGGGGAGCAGCGAGCCCGCCGCCTGACGCGGGCGAGGCCGCTGCGCCGCCCGTCGACGCAGCCGAGGACTTCGCGGCCGACACCACCGGGCCGCCGCCGGAGGGGCCGACTGACGCCGCCATCTGGGAGCATCTGGCGGGGCTACCTGCTTCCGCCCAGCGTTTCTCTGCCCTGGATCGAGTCATAGGTCTGGGGCGGGGCACGCCGCCCGATGTCATCCTGGGCATGCTCCCGGATGCCCTTGCGTCGGTCGGGTCCAGAGGGGAGAGATCGATCACCAGGACACAGCGGCCGCGCCAACCATCGAAGCGGCCGCCTGCCGCGCCGCCGACGCAGAAGCGCAAGCGGCGCCGCTGGGAATACGCAAGAACGCAGGATGCCTTCCGACGGTCGCGTGCACGTTGCGTGCGCGGCCTCTTGGATGGCACCCTGCTCCAGCCGCCACCTGCCATCCCTGGTCTGCTGGACTTCTGGGCGGACCTCTTCACTAAGAAGCCCGTCTCCACTGCGGGCTTCATCCGTGACCGCCTCCTCCCGCACTCGGAGCCTGTCGCTCTTGAGTGCCTATGGGGGCCGGTCACACATGAGGAGGTCGCCGCCGCGTTGCCGCCCAGGGGATCAGCAGCTGGGCCTGACGGCCTTACCCCAGCGGAGTTGCGGCGCCTACCGCATGAAGTCCTGGTGAAAGTGATGAATCTCTTCCTTCTGGCCCGCGCCCTTCCGGAACGCCTGCTTCGCGCGCGGACGTCCCTTCTCCCGAAAACGGCTGCACCAACATCCCCCGCTGACTTTCGCCCCATTACGGTCTGCTCGGTGTTGGCGCGGACCTTTCACAAGGTTCTCGCGTCACGCCTGATGCGCGCTTGTGCTGTGGACGAACGTCAGCGGGCATTCATCCCTCGGGATGGGATGTTGGAAAATACTTTCATCTTGGACACTGCTCTCACCGACGCAGTCCGCTCCTGCCGCTCTGTCTTTGTGGCATCGATCGACGTATCGAAGGCATTCGATTCGGTGGATCATGCTGCCCTTCGCCCCGTGCTGAAGGCGCATGGCCTACCGGATTGCTTTGTCGAGTATGTCGAGCGGTGCTACGAGGGCAGCACGACAGTGATAGCGGACGGCGCCGGCGTGGGCGTGTCTGTGCAGCCAGCACGGGGCGTTCGCCAGGGCGATCCCCTCTCCCCCCTCCTGTTCAACTTTGCGGTGGACTACGTTTTAGGCCAACTGCCCTCCCACATCGGAGCTCGGATCCTCGGTCGCAGAGTCAACGCTGCGGCCTTTGCAGATGACGTCTTGCTGTTTGCAGCGACCCCGAGGGGCTTGCAGTCCCTCATCGACGCAGCTACCGCAGCCCTCGCCCACCTGGGGCTGCAGATCAACGCCCGGAAGTGTTTCACCCTCGCCTTAATCGCGTCAGGGCGCGAGAAGAAGGTGAAGGTGGACAGCAATGTCACCTTCACAGCAGGCAACACCACCTTGCCTGCCCTGCGTGTGG
>NW_026047422.1:132500-137500 GCF_023864345.2 Schistocerca serialis cubense
TCAACGAACCTGCCGCCGCCCCCCCCCCCCAAATACACCTTTCCCTACAACAATGTGTACCTTAACCTAAGCTATATCGTACCTTAACCTAACCGACATTGCGCCTTAACCTAACCTACGTTGTACCTTAACCTAACCTATGTTGTACCTTAACCTAACCTATGTTGTACCTTAACCTAACCTACGTTGTGCCTTAACCTAACCTACGTTGTGCCTTAACCTAACCTACGTTGTGCCTTAACCTAACCTACGTTGTGCCTTAACCTAACCTACGTTGTGCCTTAACCTAACCTACGTTGTGCCTTAACCTAACCTACGTTGTGCCTTAACCTAACCTACGTTGTGCCTTAACCTAACCTACGTTGTGCCTTAACCTAACCTACGTTGTGCCTTAACCTAACCTACGTTGTGCCTTAACCTAACCTACGTTGTGCCTTAACCTAACCTACGTTGTGCCTTAACCTAACCTACGTTGTGCCTTAACGTAACCTACGTTGTGCCTTAACCTAACCTACGTTGTGCCTTAACCTAACCTACGTTGTGCCTTAACCTAACCTACGTTGTGCCTTAACCTAACCTACGTTGTGCCTTAACCTAACCTACGTTGTGCCTTAACCTAACCTACGTTGTGCCTTAACCTAACCTACGTTGTGCCTTAACCTAACCTACGTTGTGCCTTAACCTACCCTACGTTGTGCCTTAACCTAACCTACGTTGTGCCTTAACCTAACCTACGTTGTGCCTTAACCTAACCTACGTTGTGCCTTAACCTAACCTACGTTGTGCCTTAACCTAACCTACGTTGTGCCTTAACCTAACCTACGTTGTGCCTTAACCTAACCTACGTTGTGCCTTAACCTAACCTACGTTGTGCCTTAACCTAACCTACGTTGTGCCTTAACCTAACCTACGTTGTGCCTTAACCTAACCTACGTTGTGCCTTAACCTAACTTACGTTGTGCCTTAACCTAACTTACGTTGTGCCTTAACCTAACTTACGTTGTGCCTTAACCTAACCCATGTTGTGCCTTAACCTAACCCATGTTGTGCCTTAACCTAACCCATGTTGTGCCTTAACCTAACCCATGTTGTGCCTTAACGTAACCCATGTTGTGCCTTAACGTAACCCATGTTGTGCCTTAACGTAACCCATGTTGTGCCTTAACGTAACCCATGTTGTGCCTTAACGTAACCCATGTTGTGCCTTAACGTAACCCATGTTGTGCCTTAACGTAACCCATGTTGTGCCTTAACGTAACCCATGTTGTGCCTTAACGTAACCCATGTTGTGCCTTAACGTAACCCATGTTGTGCCTTAACGTAACCCATGTTGTGCCTTAACGTAACCCAATTTGTGCCTTAACGTAACCCAATTTGTGCCTTAACGTAACCCAATTTGTGCCTTAACGTAACCTAATTTGTGCCTTAACGTAACCTAATTTGTGCCTTAACGTAACCCATATTGCGCCTCAACCTAACCTATATTGCGCCTTAACCTGACGCACGTTGTCGCTGAACCTGCTCTGTAATTGTTATGCAACTCGTTAAATTAGTGTAGTGTTGCCTAACCGCAACCCTCGCAATATAGTTCGCTATTCGCACTGCCCGGTCCCCTGTGTATCGCGTCATGTTAAACACCTTGCAAGTGTTGCTGACTTTCCACATGCTCCTGCTATACACTGTAATGTGGATAGCAGCAGGACGTACATGCCCCCCCCCTTCCCCCCTGCCTTCGCAAGCTGGTCGTTGAGAAGTTTGCATGTTCAATGCCCTTCGCATGCCGACGTACTCAGCCTACGTTGTGGTACGGCCTGTCACCTGTCCGCGGATGTACGCAAAACCCACAAACTGTGCTGCACATTGGTCCGTATGTACTGAATGATACATCGTGGCACATGTGTGACCGTACGACGACTGCGCCTAGCAACGGCGGACCATACAGTCCAAATATTGTGGACGCAGCTACGTGTCGTCTCCCTTTAGGAGCTGGATTGCAGTGTGGTACGCCATTCAGACGTGTGGGAGGAACGGACGCCCTGGATGGCGATCAGCATGAGCAGTCTGTTGATGTAGTGGAGCGTGTATTCGGACGTAGTCGTCTCTTCTCACACACTGTGATAGCATGTTGCACCGCGTTCCACATCTGCGACATGCTGCAGAGGCCGGCTGACAGTCGTTCGCGCAATGGACACCGCATACGTACGGGGGCTACCTTCCACGTGTTCTCTAGGCGTGCACATGTTGTTGCGTCTATGTGGGCAGACGTAGTGTGTTGTGACACCTGACACAGGCATGCAATACTCGTTGCAAATGGCGATGGACGTCTACGTTTGCTGGTGACGTTACGCAAATGAACAACTGGTAACCCGTTGTGGTGCGGTTGTTCTCGCTAGAGGTGAATCAGTGTTGGCGACGATCGGTCGAGCTATTAACCGGTTGTTTCATGGATACCCACCATGCCCACGAACGTGAAAGGGGACCCACCATGCCCACGAACGTGAAAGGGGATCTGGGTGTGAGGCGATACGCGGCGGTGGCTGGGTGGGACCGTCCCCGGCCGGTGAGGGGGGGCCGCCCGGCGTGCTGGCAGCGCGGTGCGTGGGCGCACGCGCTACAGCCGGCTGGTGGGGGCGGCCAGTGGCAGGCGCGCCGGCCGACGGACGCGGCAGGCGGCGCAGCTGCGCGCCGGCGCCCCCTGCTCGCGGCGCCTTGCGGCCAAAGTAGGTCCTCGCGGGCCCGGTGCGAAGCGCGGTGGCCATCTGCAGTGTGCTGGTCCGATTGAGGACTGTGTGCGCTGAGGATGCGCCGCCGCCCGGCGCTCGGCGCCGCGACGCCGTCTGCTGCTCGGTCGCCCCAGCGGTTCTCGCAGGTGGTTTGTATCGCAGCTGTGCGGACGTGTTGGCGCGTGCGCTGTGCTGGGAGAGTTCGCTTCGGCACCCAAGTGGGGCTTTTGTCCTTCTGTGGCGCTGGCGTTGGAGCTGCCGGTCACCGTAGGTGGCGCGTGTTGTCTCCCGCCGGCAATGCCACGACAGCACGCTCCCGGGCCTCTGTCGGCAGCGGCAAGCTCAGTTGGGAGCACGGGTGGTCGCACCTAAAGCGTCTACTCGCCTAACTCCGGGCGATTGCGCCTCTCTCGAACCCGACCAAGTACTTAGGACGGCGCTGCGCGCCGCCGGGACCTGAGAGGGTTTCGAGGTGTGTTGTGCAGGGGAGCTCAGCCTCCTCCTGTTTGCAGAATAATTGAGCGGACGCTTGCGTGTTCGCGCGGGCCCCCGGGACACACTCCCGGGCGGCCGGCTGCTCAGCTCTAGTTGACGCAGCTCCCTGGTTGATCCTGCCAGTAGTCATATGCTTGTCTCAAAGATTAAGCCATGCATGTCTCAGTACAAGCCGCATTAAGGTGAAACCGCGAATGGCTCATTAAATCAGTTATGGTTCCTTAGATCGTACCCACGTTACTTGGATAACTGTGGTAATTCTAGAGCTAATACATGCAAACAGAGTCCCGACCAGAGATGGAAGGGACGCTTTTATTAGATCAAAACCAATCGGTCGGCTCGTCCGGTCCGTTTGCCTTGGTGACTCTGAATAACTTTGGGCTGATCGCACGGTCCTCGTACCGGCGACGCATCTTTCAAATGTCTGCCTTATCAACTGTCGATGGTAGGTTCTGCGCCTACCATGGTTGTAACGGGTAACGGGGAATCAGGGTTCGATTCCGGAGAGGGAGCCTGAGAAACGGCTACCACATCCAAGGAAGGCAGCAGGCGCGCAAATTACCCACTCCCGGCACGGGGAGGTAGTGACGAAAAATAACGATACGGGACTCCTCCGAGGCCCCGTAATCGGAATGAGTACACTTTAAATCCTTTAACGAGTATCTATTGGAGGGCAAGTCTGGTGCCAGCAGCCGCGGTAATTCCAGCTCCAATAGCGTATATTAAAGTTGTTGCGGTTAAAAAGCTCGTAGTTGGATTTGTGTCCCACGCTGTTGGTTCACCGCCCGTCGGTGTTTAACTGGCATGTATCGTGGGACGTCCTGCCGGTGGGGCGAGCCGAAGGCGTGCGACCGCCTCGTGCGTGCTCGTGCGTCCCGAGGCGGACCCCGTTGAAATCCTACCAGGGTGCTCTTTATTGAGTGTCTCGGTGGGCCGGCACGTTTACTTTGAACAAATTAGAGTGCTTAAAGCAGGCAAGCCCGCCTGAATACTGTGTGCATGGAATAATGGAATAGGACCTCGGTTCTATTTTGTTGGTTTTCGGAACCCGAGGTAATGATTAATAGGGACAGGCGGGGGCATTCGTATTGCGACGTTAGAGGTGAAATTCTTGGATCGTCGCAAGACGAACAGAAGCGAAAGCATTTGCCAAGTATGTTTTCATTAATCAAGAACGAAAGTTAGAGGTTCGAAGGCGATCAGATACCGCCCTAGTTCTAACCATAAACGATGCCAGCCAGCGATCCGCCGCAGTTCCTCCGATGACTCGGCGGGCAGCCTCCGGGAAACCAAAGCTTTTGGGTTCCGGGGGAAGTATGGTTGCAAAGCTGAAACTTAAAGGAATTGACGGAAGGGCACCACCAGGAGTGGAGCCTGCGGCTTAATTTGACTCAACACGGGAAACCTCACCAGGCCCGGACACCGGAAGGATTGACAGATTGATAGCTCTTTCTTGATTCGGTGGGTGGTGGTGCATGGCCGTTCTTAGTTGGTGGAGCGATTTGTCTGGTTAATTCCGATAACGAACGAGACTCTAGCCTGCTAACTAGTCGCGTGACATCCTTCGTGCTGTCAGCGATTACTTTTCTTCTTAGAGGGACAGGCGGCTTCTAGCCGCACGAGATTGAGCAATAACAGGTCTGTGATGCCCTTAGATGTTCTGGGCCGCACGCGCGCTACACTGAAGGAATCAGCGTGTCTTCCTAGGCCGAAAGGTCGGGGTAACCCGCTGAACCTCCTTCGTGCTAGGGATTGGGGCTTGCAATTGTTCCCCATGAACGA
>NW_026047422.1:145000-147500 GCF_023864345.2 Schistocerca serialis cubense
CTAACCTACGTTGTGCCTTAACCTAACCTACGTTGTGCCTTAACCTAACCTACGTTGTGCCTTAACCTAACCTACGTTGTGCCTTAACCTAACCTACGTTGTGCCTTAACCTAACCTACGTTGTGCCTTAACCTAACCTACGTTGTGCCTTAACCTAACCTACGTTGTGCCTTAACCTAACCTACGTTGTGCCTTAACCTAACCTACGTTGTGCCTTAACCTAACCTACGTTGTGCCTTAACCTAACCTACGTTGTGCCTTAACCTAACCTACGTTGTGCCTTAACCTAACCTACGTTGTGCCTTAACCTAACCTACGTTGTGCCTTAACCTAACCTACGTTGTGCCTTAACCTAACCTACGTTGTGCCTTAACCTAACCTACGTTGTGCCTTAACCTAACCTACGTTGTGCCTTAACCTAACCTACGTTGTGCCTTAACCTAACCTACGTTGTGCCTTAACCTAACCTACGTTGTGCCTTAACCTAACCTACGTTGTGCCTTAACCTAACCTACGTTGTGCCTTAACCTAACCTACGTTGTGCCTTAACCTAACCTACGTTGTGCCTTAACCTAACCTACGTTGTGCCTTAACCTAACCTACGTTGTGCCTTAACCTAACCTACGTTGTGCCTTAACCTAACCTACGTTGTGCCTTAACCTAACTTACGTTGTGCCTTAACCTAACTTACGTTGTGCCTTAACCTAACCCATGTTGTGCCTTAACCTAACCCATGTTGTGCCTTAACCTAACCCATGTTGTGCCTTAACCTAACCCATGTTGTGCCTTAACGTAACCCATGTTGTGCCTTAACGTAACCCATGTTGTGCCTTAACGTAACCCATGTTGTGCCTTAACGTAACCCATGTTGTGCCTTAACGTAACCCATGTTGTGCCTTAACGTAACCCATGTTGTGCCTTAACGTAACCCATGTTGTGCCTTAACGTAACCCATGTTGTGCCTTAACATAACCCATGTTGTGCCTTAACGTAACCCATGTTGTGCCTTAACGTAACCCAATTTGTGCCTTAACGTAACCCAATTTGTGCCTTAACGTAACCTAATTTGTGCCTTAACGTAACCTAATTTGTGCCTTAACGTAACCCATATTGCGCCTCAACCTAACCTATATTGCGCCTTAACCTGACGCACGTTGTCGCTGAACCTGCTCTGTAATTGTTATGCAACTCGTTAAATTAGTGTAGTGTTGCCTAACCGCAACCCTCGCAATATAGTTCGCTATTCGCACTGCCCGGTCCCCTGTGTATCGCGTCATGTTAAACACCTTGCAAGTGTTGCTGACTTTCCACATGCTCCTGCTATACACTGTAATGTGGATAGCAGCAGGACGTACATGCCCCCCCCCTTCCCCCCTGCCTTCGCAAGCTGGTCGTTGAGAAGTTTGCATGTTCAATGCCCTTCGCATGCCGACGTACTCAGCCTACGTTGTGGTACGGCCTGTCACCTGTCCGCGGATGTACGCAAAACCCACAAACTGTGCTGCACATTGGTCCGTATGTACTGAATGATACATCGTGGCACATGTGTGACCGTACGACGACTGCGCCTAGCAACGGCGGACCATACAGTCCAAATATTGTGGACGCAGCTACGTGTCGTCTCCCTTTAGGAGCTGGATTGCAGTGTGGTACGCCATTCAGACGTGTGGGAGGAACGGACGCCCTGGATGGCGATCAGCATGAGCAGTCTGTTGATGTAGTGGAGCGTGTATTCGGACGTAGTCGTCTCTTCTCACACACTGTGATAGCATGTTGCACCGCGTTCCACATCTGCGACATGCTGCAGAGGCCGGCTGACAGTCGTTCGCGCAATGGACACCGCATACGTACGGGGGCTACCTTCCACGTGTTCTCTAGGCGTGCACATGTTGTTGCGTCTATGTGGGCAGACGTAGTGTGTTGTGACACCTGACACAGGCATGCAATACTCGTTGCAAATGGCGATGGACGTCTACGTTTGCTGGTGACGTTACGCAAATGAACAACTGGTAACCCGTTGTGGTGCGGTTGTTCTCGCTAGAGGTGAATCAGTGTTGGCGACGATCGGTCGAGCTATTAACCGGTTGTTTCATGGATACCCACCATGCCCACGAACGTGAAAGGGGACCCACCATGCCCACGAACGTGAAAGGGGATCTGGGTGTGAGGCGATACGCGGCGGTGGCTGGGTGGGACCGTCCCCGGCCGGTGAGGGGGGGCCGCCCGGCGTGCTGGCAGCGCGGTGCGTGGGCGCACGCGCTACAGCCGGCTGGTGGGGGCGGCCAGTGGCAGGCGCGCCGGCCGACGGACGCGGCAGGCGGCGCAGCTGCGCGCCGGCGCCCCCTGCTCGCGGCGCCTTGCGGCCAAAGTAGGTCCTCGCGGGCCCGGTGCGAAGCGCGGTGGCCATCTGCAGTGTGCTGGTCCGATTGAGGACTGTGTGCGCTGAGGATGCGCCGCCGCCCGGCGCTCGGCGCCGCGACGCCGTCTGCTGCTCGGTCGC
>NW_026047422.1:157500-162500 GCF_023864345.2 Schistocerca serialis cubense
AAAGCATGCAGCCTGTGTCGACCACAGCACCCAAACGCCAGTGCCTCTGCCGCACAACGTCGTGGACCGGCAATCACACCACCCGCACCCACTCGTGCCCCACCCCAACCGCCAAACTCGCAACGCCAGCGGATGAACGGCGGAAGTTTCCCGCACTCGTAATGTGCAATCCACACCTATAACTTGCGTTTCATGAAGAGTTATGTCCAATATGCGACATTCCCGCTGTCCCTATACATGAGCTGCGAGCTGTACCACGTACAAGCTACAGACGCGATCGCATTGCTCACTGTACTGATTCCCATGCCGAGCGATCAGCTAGGAAGCGCCCCATCCATGTCGGTACCCGTGGGCGTTGCACTCGCAGTCGCAAAAAACGTTGGGCAAATATATATCTCGGAACAGTAACGACAGTCGGAGCCTCCTGGCGTTGCACTCGCAGTCGCAAAAAACGCTGGGCAAATATATTTCTCGGAAGAGTAACGACAGTCCGAGCCTCCTGCGTGGGAAGAGTCTTTCTAGGCCCTGACCCACGGGAAGGGTTTAGCTTCCCCCATCCCGGACATTTGAAGTCGTCACACTACCGGTATTGACTAATAGACTGATTGCTGATAATCACTAGCCATACACTGGGGGAAACGGCCGACAGGGGCAGCAACATAGTGGAGCCGCAGTGTCACTAATGTACAGAGATAGAACAGTTTCGACTGGAACCAGAGTAACCGTATACACGGCACTGATTAGTAATAAATGCAGAGCCATCAGAATACAGATAATATATACAACCGTCCCTATACATGCTGAAAGACTCTGCACACAATGAGAACCACACGTCAGCCAGACACTATCACACACTACTCTCTGCCTCTAACAGGCACACACACAATATCTAACCACCAGCATGGAAGAACATCCGGTGCATCCTCTCCGCCACATTACACAATCCACACTATCATAACCAGACCGGGAGGTCCACCCAGAAAACAGAATATCCCACCCTTCCGACATCCGCCATTGCTCAGCTAAGCCACGAACACCCACACATGTCCTACACAGGGGTGCACCCAACATCACCATACTGCCTCCTGTCACAGTACACAAACAATGGCAGGAATGAAAGACACAGATCTGCCACAACCTTGGAATCGGAGCGCCGCCTGTCATGAGCCACAAGTGCATCCTGACGTGACAAATCGGATGATCCCGCAGGCATGCACTTACGATAATCACTATCAACGAACCTGCCGCCGCCCCCCCCCAAATACACCTTTCCCTACAACAATGTGTACCTTAACCTAAGCTATATCGTACCTTAACCTAACCGACATTGCGCCTTAACCTAACCTACGTTGTACCTTAACCTAACCTATGTTGTACCTTAACCTAACCTATGTTGTACCTTAACCTAACCTACGTTGTGCCTTAACCTAACCTACGTTGTGCCTTAACCTAACCTACGTTGTGCCTTAACCTAACCTACGTTGTGCCTTAACCTAACCTACGTTGTGCCTTAACCTAACCTACGTTGTGCCTTAACCTAACCTACGTTGTGCCTTAACCTAACCTACGTTGTGCCTTAACCTAACCTACGTTGTGCCTTAACCTAACCTACGTTGTGCCTTAACCTAACCTACGTTGTGCCTTAACCTAACCTACGTTGTGCCTTAACCTAACCTACGTTGTGCCTTAACCTAACCTACGTTGTGCCTTAACCTAACCTACGTTGTGCCTTAACCTAACCTACGTTGTGCCTTAACCTAACCTACGTTGTGCCTTAACCTAACCTACGTTGTGCCTTAACCTAACCTACGTTGTGCCTTAACCTAACCTACGTTGTGCCTTAACCTAACCTACGTTGTGCCTTAACCTAACCTACGTTGTGCCTTAACCTAACCTACGTTGTGCCTTAACCTAACCTACGTTGTGCCTTAACCTAACCTACGTTGTGCCTTAACCTAACCTACGTTGTGCCTTAACCTAACCTACGTTGTGCCTTAACCTAACCTACGTTGTGCCTTAACCTAACCTACGTTGTGCCTTAACCTAACTTACGTTGTGCCTTAACCTAACTTACGTTGTGCCTTAACCTAACTTACGTTGTGCCTTAACCTAACCCATGTTGTGCCTTAACCTAACCCATGTTGTGCCTTAACCTAACCCATGTTGTGCCTTAACCTAACCCATGTTGTGCCTTAACGTAACCCATGTTGTGCCTTAACGTAACCCATGTTGTGCCTTAACGTAACCCATGTTGTGCCTTAACGTAACCCATGTTGTGCCTTAACGTAACCCATGTTGTGCCTTAACGTAACCCATGTTGTGCCTTAACGTAACCCATGTTGTGCCTTAACGTAACCCATGTTGTGCCTTAACGTAACCCATGTTGTGCCTTAACGTAACCCATGTTGTGCCTTAACGTAACCCATGTTGTGCCTTAACGTAACCCAATTTGTGCCTTAACGTAACCCAATTTGTGCCTTAACGTAACCTAATTTGTGCCTTAACGTAACCTAATTTGTGCCTTAACGTAACCCATATTGCGCCTCAACCTAACCTATATTGCGCCTTAACCTGACGCACGTTGTCGCTGAACCTGCTCTGTAATTGTTATGCAACTCGTTAAATTAGTGTAGTGTTGCCTAACCGCAACCCTCGCAATATAGTTCGCTATTCGCACTGCCCGGTCCCCTGTGTATCGCGTCATGTTAAACACCTTGCAAGTGTTGCTGACTTTCCACATGCTCCTGCTATACACTGTAATGTGGATAGCAGCAGGACGTACATGCCCCCCCCCTTCCCCCCTGCCTTCGCAAGCTGGTCGTTGAGAAGTTTGCATGTTCAATGCCCTTCGCATGCCGACGTACTCGGCCTACGTTGTGGTACGGCCTGTCACCTGTCCGCGGATGTACGCAAAACCCACAAACTGTGCTGCACATTGGTCCGTATGTACTGAATGATACATCGTGGCACATGTGTGACCGTACGACGACTGCGCCTAGCAACGGCGGACCATACAGTCCAAATATTGTGGACGCAGCTACGTGTCGTCTCCCTTTAGGAGCTGGATTGCAGTGTGGTACGCCATTCAGACGTGTGGGAGGAACGGACGCCCTGGATGGCGATCAGCATGAGCAGTCTGTTGATGTAGTGGAGCGTGTATTCGGACGTAGTCGTCTCTTCTCACACACTGTGATAGCATGTTGCACCGCGTTCCACATCTGCGACATGCTGCAGAGGCCGGCTGACAGTCGTTCGCGCAATGGACACCGCATACGTACGGGGGCTACCTTCCACGTGTTCTCTAGGCGTGCACATGTTGTTGCGTCTATGTGGGCAGACGTAGTGTGTTGTGACACCTGACACAGGCATGCAATACTCGTTGCAAATGGCGATGGACGTCTACGTTTGCTGGTGACGTTACGCAAATGAACAACTGGTAACCCGTTGTGGTGCGGTTGTTCTCGCTAGAGGTGAATCAGTGTTGGCGACGATCGGTCGAGCTATTAACCGGTTGTTTCATGGATACCCACCATGCCCACGAACGTGAAAGGGGACCCACCATGCCCACGAACGTGAAAGGGGATCTGGGTGTGAGGCGATACGCGGCGGTGGCTGGGTGGGACCGTCCCCGGCCGGTGAGGGGGGGCCGCCCGGCGTGCTGGCAGCGCGGTGCGTGGGCGCACGCGCTACAGCCGGCTGGTGGGGGCGGCCAGTGGCAGGCGCGCCGGCCGACGGACGCGGCAGGCGGCGCAGCTGCGCGCCGGCGCCCCCTGCTCGCGGCACCTTGCGGCCAAAGTAGGTCCTCGCGGGCCCGGTGCGAAGCGCGGTGGCCATCTGCAGTGTGCTGGTCCGATTGAGGACTGTGTGCGCTGAGGATGCGCCGCCGCCCGGCGCTCGGCGCCGCGACGCCGTCTGCTGCTCGGTCGCCCCAGCGGTTCTCGCGGGTGGTTTGTATCGCAGCTGTGCGGACGTGTTGGCGCGTGCGCTGTGCTGGGAGAGTTCGCTTCGGCACCCAAGTGGGGCTTTTGTCCTTCTGTGGCGCTGGCGTTGGAGCTGCCGGTCACCGTAGGTGGCGCGTGTTGTCTCCCGCCGGCAATGCCACGACAGCACGCTCCCGGGCCTCTGTCGGCAGCGGCAAGCTCAGTTGGGAGCACGGGTGGTCGCACCTAAAGCGTCTACTCGCCTAACTCCGGGCGATTGCGCCTCTCTCGAACCCGACCAAGTACTTAGGACGGCGCTGCGCGCCGCCGGGACCTGAGAGGGTTTCGAGGTGTGTTGTGCAGGGGAGCTCAGCCTCCTCCTGTTTGCAGAATAATTGAGCGGACGCTTGCGTGTTCGCGCGGGCCCCCGGGACACACTCCCGGGCGGCCGGCTGCTCAGCTCTAGTTGACGCAGCTCCCTGGTTGATCCTGCCAGTAGTCATATGCTTGTCTCAAAGATTAAGCCATGCATGTCTCAGTACAAGCCGCATTAAGGTGAAACCGCGAATGGCTCATTAAATCAGTTATGGTTCCTTAGATCGTACCCACGTTACTTGGATAACTGTGGTAATTCTAGAGCTAATACATGCAAACAGAGTCCCGACCAGAGATGGAAGGGACGCTTTTATTAGATCAAAACCAATCGGTCGGCTCGTCCGGTCCGTTTGCCTTGGTGACTCTGAATAACTTTGGGCTGATCGCACGGTCCTCGTACCGGCGACGCATCTTTCAAATGTCTGCCTTATCAACTGTCGATGGTAGGTTCTGCGCCTACCATGGTTGTAACGGGTAACGGGGAATCAGGGTTCGATTCCGGAGAGGGAGCCTGAGAAACGGCTACCACATCCAAGGAAGGCAGCAGGCGCGCAAATTACCCACTCCCGGCACGGGGAGGTAGTGACGAAAAATAACGATACGGGACTCATCCGAGGCCCCGTAATCGGAATGAGTACACTTTAAATCCTTTAACGAGTATCTATTGGAGGGCAAGTCTGGTGCCAGCAGCCGCGGTAATTCCAG
>NW_026047422.1:167500-172500 GCF_023864345.2 Schistocerca serialis cubense
TTTGCCTCTGCAGTAAAGTGTGGTCTCACTATGGATAAATTGGTAACCACTGTGGGTATTCATCCAACAACTGCAGAAGAGTTTACAAGGCTCTACATAACAAAACGCTCTGGTCTGGATCCTACTCCTCAGGCTTGTTGCAGCTAGAGAAGAGAAAAAAACAGGATTTGGAGTATATACAAAAGGCTGGGTTGCATTAAAAGTATGCAGCCTGGCATCCCTTACTTTCAACATAACAGTGGGCCTGGGGGGGTTACCAGCCCCCCCTCGCATTATCCCTTTATAGTTGGGGGCAGCCTACAAGAAACAAGAGATGGTGGCCCTTCCGCTGAAGGTGCCACCCCAGCTACCCCAGCACCTATCCGGCCAACCGGCCGTAACGAAAATGCGATAGTTTGTGTAGCTCCCTTTGCTTGCAGTGAGTGCCACCGCACTTTTACCACGAAGAACGGTCTCGGGGTCCATCGCCGCCGCCAACACCTTGCGGCCGCCAACGCTGAGATCGTGACGGAGAGGCATCGCGCGAGGTGGACGGAGGAAGAAGTCCTGTCGCTCGCCAAGGCAGAGGCCGAACTGTTCCTTGAGAGGGACGCCCGGTTCTTCTTCGTTAATCAAGAGCTTATTAGGATGTTCCCCGACCGAACGCTTGAGGCAATCAAGTGCCGACGGCGGCAAGCTGCCCACAAGCAGCTTGTCCGCCAATTCATGGAGGCGCTTGAGATCGGTCGGGGGGAAGAGCCGGCGTCCCGCCGGGGAGTAGCGAGCTCGCTGCCTGACGCGGGCGAGGCCGCTGCGCCACCCGTCGACGCAGCCGAGGACTTCGCGGCCGACACCACCGGGCCGCCGCCGGAGGGGCCGACTGACGCCGCCATCTGGGAGCATCTGGCGGGGCTACCTGCTTCCGCCCAGCGTTTCTCTGCTCTGGATCGAGTCATTGGTCTGGGGCGGGGCACGCCGCCCGATGTCATCCTGGGCATGCTCCCGGATGCCCTTGCGTCGGTCGGGTCCAGGGGGGAGAGGTCGATCACCAGGGCACAGCGGCCGCGCCAATCATCCAAGCGGCCGCCTGCCGCCCCGCCGCTGCAGAAGCGCAAGCGGCGCCGCTGGGAGTTCGCGCGGACACAGGACGCCTTCCGCAGGTCGCGTGCACGTTGCGTGCGCGGCTTGCTGGACGGCACCCTGCTGCAGCCGCCACCCGACATCCCCGGTCTGCTGGACTTCTGGGCGGACCTCTTCACGAAGAAGCCGATCTCCACCGCTGGCTTCATCCGTGACCGCCTTCTCCCGCACTCGGAGCCTGTCGCTCCTGAGTGCCTATGGGGGCCGGTCACACGTGAGGAGGTCGCTGCTGCCTTGCCGCCCAGGGGATCGGCGGCCGGGCCGGACGGCCTGACTCCAGCGGACCTGCGGCGCCTGCCGCATGAAGTCCTGGTGAAACTCTTGAACCTCTTCCTCCTGGCCCGCGCCCTCCCCGAGCGTCTGCTTCGCGCCCGGACGTCACTTCTCCCCAAAACGGCTGCACCAACATCCCCCGCTGACTTTCGCCCCATTACGGTCTGCTCGGTGTTGGCGCGGACCTTTCACAAGGTTCTCGCGTCACGCCTGATGCGTGCATGTGCTGTGGACGAACGTCAGCGGGCATTCATCCCCCGGGATGGGATGTTGGAAAACACCTTCATCTTGGACACTGCTCTCACCGACGCAGTCCGCTCCTGTCGCTCTGTTTTTGTGGCATCGATCGACGTCTCTAAAGCGTTCGATTCGGTGGACCATGCTGCCCTCCGCCCCGTGCTGAGGGCTCATGGCCTGCCGGATTGCTTTATTGAGTACGTCGAAAGGTGTTACGAGGGTAGCACGACGGTGATAGCGGGCGGCGCCGACGTGGGCGTGCCCCTGCAGCCGGCAAGGGGTGTGCGTCAGGGTGACCCCCTCTCCCCCCTCCTTTTCAATTTTGCGGTGGACTATGTTTTGAGTCAACTTCCCTCCCACATCGGAGCTCGGATCCTCGGCCGCAGAGTCAACGCTGCGGCCTTCGCAGATGACGTCCTGCTTTTTGCATCGACCGCGAGGGGATTGCAGTCCCTCATCGACGCAGCCGTCGCAGCCCTCGGCCATCTGGGGCTGCAGATCAACGCCCGGAAGTGTTTCACCCTCGCTTTAGTCGCGTCTGGGCGTGACAAGAAGGTGAAGGTCGACGCCGACGTTACCTTCAAAGCGGGCAACGCCACCATGCCCGCCCTACGTGTGGGTGAAACCTTCCGGTATCTGGGACTGCAATTCTCCACCGCGGGTCGCTGCGTGTTCAACCCACGACGCCACCTGGTGGAGCAGCTGGACGTCATCTCCCGAGCTCCGCTTAAGCCGCAACAGCGCCTCTACGCCCTCACCAACGTACTTCTCCCAGGCCTGTACCACGGGCTGGCCCTCAGCCGCACCCGAGTGGGTGCGTTGAAAGCGGCAGACGTGACCATCCGGGCCGCCGTCAGGAGATGGTTCCGCCTTCCGGCGGACACTCCCCTGGGCTATTTCCATGCTCCTGTAGCCCAGGGAGGCCTCGGCATCCCATCATGCCGATGGATGGGGCCAACACTCCGCCGGTCCCGTCTCCTGGCGCTGAAGAGGATTGGACCAGCCCCCGACGGTGCAGGCCGGGACGAGGTGCAGCGTGAGATTGAGGTGCTGGAGCGGCATCTTATGTGGGAGGGCCACCTCCTCAAATCGTCGACGCAGGTTGGAGAGATGTGGGCCGCGCGCCTGCACGTTGCCTTTGACGGTGCGGCGCTGTCATCTTCCGCCGCCGTCAAGGGGCAACACCAGTGGGTCGCTGACACCAGTCGCCTGCTATCTGGGCGTAACTTCATCGACGCTCTCCGCGCCCGCATCAACGCCTTCCCCACGAAGGCACGGCGCAGTCGCGGGCGGGAGGCGGACACCAGATGCCGCGCGGGCTGCCAGGCCGTAGAGACCGCCAACCACGTGTTACAGGCTTGCTTCAGGACGCACGGGTCCCGGGTTAAGCGGCATGACGCGATCGTGCGCTATGTCGCCCGTGGACTCGCGCAGAGGGGCTTCAATGTTTCTGTGGAGCCCCACCTCCGCACACCTGAGGGAATCCGCAAGCCTGACGTGGTGGCGGTTAAAGACGGCATTGCCCGCGTCATCGACGCCCAGGTAGTCGGAGACCATCTCCGGCTCGACTGGTGTCACTCCGAGAAAGCGGCCTACTACAACACGCCGTCCATCAGGCGTGCCATCTCCAACCTGCACCGAGACGTTGAGGAGGTTACAGTGTCCACCGCGACGTTGAATTGGAGGGGTGTATGGTCTCCAGCGTCGGCCGGAGATCTCTCCGCACTTGGTTTTAGACCCCGAGAACTGGCGGTGCTTAGCACCAGAACACTGCAAAGCTGCTGCACGAGCTATCGCATTTTCGAATATATGACGTCGCCTAGACAGATGGAGCGAGCCGGCGTCGGATAGGATGCTGGTTATTTTCTTCGCCTTGACTCCTGGGGCCTATCCACAGGAGGAATCAACCGTCTTTGTTCTTTCTTCTTTGTGTATGTAATTTATGTTGTTCTTGTCTTTTCCTGCATATGTATATGTTATGTATTGTAGTTTTAAACATTTCTTATGGCTCGCCCTGTAAGTCCCCACCTCGGTGGTGGACATGGCGTAAAACACCTGCCACATTCTTTGTACATGCATATATATGTGTTATTCATTCATTTGAATAAAGACGGCTAATGAATGGCCAAGTGGCGGCGGTGTGGCTGCATCCGGACTTGGCTTTTCGAAGTGCGGTCTTGATGTAGTCGTGCTGCTGCTGCGAGGTGCCTTCCTTGGGTTATGGTTACAGGGAGAGTGATGCGCAATACATGGGCCTAGCCCTCTTAGCCTCTCCTCTCCTGCGGTCTTCTCCCCTTCTCGTGGGCCCGCTGATTTTCGCAGAGTGGAAGACCGCACCAGGGGCTTGGGGGGGTTACCAGCCCCCCCTCGCACTATCCCTTTTTTTAGTTGGGGGCAGTATTCAGAGAAAAAGTGGTGGCCCTTCCGCTGAAGGTGCCACCCCAACTCCCCCAGCACCTAGCCGGCCAACCGGCCGTGCCGAAAATCTTGTAACTTTTGCAGCTGTATACGCCTGTAGTGAGTGCCACCGCAGCTTCACCACCAAGAACGGTCTCGGGGTCCATCGCCGCCGCCAACACCTTGCGGCCGCCAACGCGGAGATCGTCACGGAGAGGCATCGCGCGAGGTGGACGGAGGAAGAAGTCCTGTCGCTCGCCAAGGCGGAGGCCGAACTGTTCCTCGAGAGGGACGCCCGGTTCTTCTTTGTAAATCAAGAGCTCATCAGGATGTTCCCCGACCGAACGCTTGAGGCAATCAAGTGCCGACGGCGGCAAGCTGCCCACAAGCAGCTTGTCCGCCAATTCATGGAGGCGCTTGAGATCGGTCGGGGGGAAGAGCCGGCGTCCCGCCGGGGAGCAGCGAGCCCGCTGCCTGACGCGGGCGAGGCCGCTGCGCCGCCCGTCGACGCAGCCGAGGACTTCGCGGCCGACACCACCGGGCCGCCGCCGGAGGGGCCGACTGACGCCGCCATCTGGGAGCATCTGGCGGGGCTACCCGCTTCCGCCCAGCGTTTCTCTGCCCTGGATCGTGTCATAGGTCTGGGGCGGGGCACGCCGCCCGATGTCATCCTGGGCATGCTCCCGGATGCCCTTGCGTCGGTCGGGTCCAGAGGGGAGAGATCGATCACCAGGACACAGCGGCCGCGCCAACCATCGAAGCGGCCGCCTGCCGCGCCGCCGACGCAGAAGCGCAAGCGGCGCCGCTGGGAGTACGCGAG
This sequence comes from Schistocerca serialis cubense, assembly GCF_023864345.2. Taxonomy (NCBI): domain Eukaryota; kingdom Metazoa; phylum Arthropoda; class Insecta; order Orthoptera; family Acrididae; genus Schistocerca; species Schistocerca serialis. The sequence continues at coordinate 172,347 of NW_026047422.1, forward strand.
AACGCAGGATGCCTTCCGACGGTCGCGTGCACGTTGCGTGCGCGGCCTCTTGGATGGCACCCTGCTCCAGCCGCCACCTGCCATCCCTGGTCTGCTGGACTTCTGGGCGGACCTCTTCACCAAGAAGCCCATCTCCACCGCGGGCTTCATTCGT
>NW_026047422.1:177500-182500 GCF_023864345.2 Schistocerca serialis cubense
ACAAGCTACAGACGCGATCGCATTGCTCACTGTACTGATTCCCATGCCGAGCGATCAGCTAGGAAGCGCCCCATCCATGTCGATACCCGTGGGCGTTGCACTCGCAGTCGCAAAAAACGTTGGGCAAATATATATCTCGGAACAGTAACGACAGTCGGAGCCTCCTGGCGTTGCACTCGCAGTCGCAAAAAACGCTGGGCAAATATATTTCTCGGAAGAGTAACGACAGTCCGAGCCTCCTGCGTGGGAAGAGTCTTTCTAGGCCCTGACCCACGGGAAGGGTTTAGCTTCCCCCATCCCGGACATTTGAAGTCGTCACACTACCGGTATTGACTAATAGACTGATTGCTGATAATCACTAGCCATACACTGGGGGAAACGGCCGACAGGGGCAGCAACATAGTGGAGCCGCAGTGTCACTAATGTACAGAGATAGAACAGTTTCGACTGGAACCAGAGTAACCGTATACACGGCACTGATTAGTAATAAATGCAGAGCCATCAGAATACAGATAATATATACAACCGTCCCTATACATGCTGAAAGACTCTGCACACAATGAGAACCACACGTCAGCCAGACACTATCACACACTACTCTCTGCCTCTAACAGGCACACACACAATATCTAACCACCAGCATGGAAGAACATCCGGTGCATCCTCTCCGCCACATTACACAATCCACACTATCATAACCAGACCGGGAGGTCCACCCAGAAAACAGAATATCCCACCCTTCCGACATCCGCCATTGCTCAGCTAAGCCACGAACACCCACACATGTCCTACACAGGGGTGCACCCAACATCACCATACTGCCTCCTGTCACAGTACACAAACAATGGCAGGAATGAAAGACACAGATCTGCCACAACCTTGGAATCGGAGCGCCGCCTGTCATGAGCCACAAGTGCATCCTGACGTGACAAATCGGATGATCCCGCAGGCATGCACTTACGATAATCACTATCAACGAACCTGCCGCCGCCCCCCCCCCCCAAATACACCTTTCCCTACAACAATGTGTACCTTAACCTAAGCTATATCGTACCTTAACCTAACCGACATTGCGCCTTAACCTAACCTACGTTGTACCTTAACCTAACCTATGTTGTACCTTAACCTAACCTATGTTGTACCTTAACCTAACCTACGTTGTGCCTTAACCTAACCTACGTTGTGCCTTAACCTAACCTACGTTGTGCCTTAACCTAACCTACGTTGTGCCTTAACCTAACCTACGTTGTGCCTTAACCTAACCTACGTTGTGCCTTAACCTAACCTACGTTGTGCCTTAACCTAACCTACGTTGTGCCTTAACCTAACCTACGTTGTGCCTTAACCTAACCTACGTTGTGCCTTAACCTAACCTACGTTGTGCCTTAACCTAACCTACGTTGTGCCTTAACCTAACCTACGTTGTGCCTTAACCTAACCTACGTTGTGCCTTAACCTAACCTACGTTGTGCCTTAACCTAACCTACGTTGTGCCTTAACCTAACCTACGTTGTGCCTTAACCTAACCTACGTTGTGCCTTAACCTAACCTACGTTGTGCCTTAACCTAACCTACGTTGTGCCTTAACCTAACCTACGTTGTGCCTTAACCTAACCTACGTTGTGCCTTAACCTAACCTACGTTGTGCCTTAACCTAACCTACGTTGTGCCTTAACCTAACCTACGTTGTGCCTTAACCTAACCTACGTTGTGCCTTAACCTAACCTACGTTGTGCCTTAACCTAACCTACGTTGTGCCTTAACCTAACCTACGTTGTGCCTTAACCTAACCTACGTTGTGCCTTAACCTAACCTACGTTGTGCCTTAACCTAACCTACGTTGTGCCTTAACCTAACCTACGTTGTGCCTTAACCTAACTTACGTTGTGCCTTAACCTAACTTACGTTGTGCCTTAACCTAACCCATGTTGTGCCTTAACCTAACCCATGTTGTGCCTTAACCTAACCCATGTTGTGCCTTAACCTAACCCATGTTGTGCCTTAACCTAACCCATGTTGTGCCTTAACGTAACCCATGTTGTGCCTTAACGTAACCCATGTTGTGCCTTAACGTAACCCATGTTGTGCCTTAACGTAACCCATGTTGTGCCTTAACGTAACCCATGTTGTGCCTTAACGTAACCCATGTTGTGCCTTAACGTAACCCATGTTGTGCCTTAACGTAACCCATGTTGTGCCTTAACGTAACCCATGTTGTGCCTTAACGTAACCCATGTTGTGCCTTAACGTAACCCAATTTGTGCCTTAACGTAACCCAATTTGTGCCTTAACGTAACCCAATTTGTGCCTTAACGTAACCTAATTTGTGCCTTAACGTAACCTAATTTGTGCCTTAACGTAACCCATATTGCGCCTCAACCTAACCTATATTGCGCCTTAACCTGACGCACGTTGTCGCTGAACCTGCTCTGTAATTGTTATGCAACTCGTTAAATTAGTGTAGTGTTGCCTAACCGCAACCCTCGCAATATAGTTCGCTATTCGCACTGCCCGGTCCCCTGTGTATCGCGTCATGTTAAACACCTTGCAAGTGTTGCTGACTTTCCACATGCTCCTGCTATACACTGTAATGTGGATAGCAGCAGGACGTACATGCCCCCCCCCTTCCCCCCTGCCTTCGCAAGCTGGTCGTTGAGAAGTTTGCATGTTCAATGCCCTTCGCATGCCGACGTACTCGGCCTACGTTGTGGTACGGCCTGTCACCTGTCCGCGGATGTACGCAAAACCCACAAACTGTGCTGCACATTGGTCCGTATGTACTGAATGATACATCGTGGCACATGTGTGACCGTACGACGACTGCGCCTAGCAACGGCGGACCATACAGTCCAAATATTGTGGACGCAGCTACGTGTCGTCTCCCTTTAGGAGCTGGATTGCAGTGTGGTACGCCATTCAGACGTGTGGGAGGAACGGACGCCCTGGATGGCGATCAGCATGAGCAGTCTGTTGATGTAGTGGAGCGTGTATTCGGACGTAGTCGTCTCTTCTCACACACTGTGATAGCATGTTGCACCGCGTTCCACATCTGCGACATGCTGCAGAGGCCGGCTGACAGTCGTTCGCGCAATGGACACCGCATACGTACGGGGGCTACCTTCCACGTGTTCTCTAGGCGTGCACATGTTGTTGCGTCTATGTGGGCAGACGTAGTGTGTTGTGACACCTGACACAGGCATGCAATACTCGTTGCAAATGGCGATGGACGTCTACGTTTGCTGGTGACGTTACGCAAATGAACAACTGGTAACCCGTTGTGGTGCGGTTGTTCTCGCTAGAGGTGAATCAGTGTTGGCGACGATCGGTCGAGCTATTAACCGGTTGTTTCATGGATACCCACCATGCCCACGAACGTGAAAGGGGACCCACCATGCCCACGAACGTGAAAGGGGATCTGGGTGTGAGGCGATACGCGGCGGTGGCTGGGTGGGACCGTCCCCGGCCGGTGAGGGGGGGCCGCCCGGCGTGCTGGCAGCGCGGTGCGTGGGCGCACGCGCTACAGCCGGCTGGTGGGGGCGGCCAGTGGCAGGCGCGCCGGCCGACGGACGCGGCAGGCGGCGCAGCTGCGCGCCGGCGCCCCCTGCTCGCGGCGCCTTGCGGCCAAAGTAGGTCCTCGCGGGCCCGGTGCGAAGCGCGGTGGCCATCTGCAGTGTGCTGGTCCGATTGAGGACTGTGTGCGCTGAGGATGCGCCGCCGCCCGGCGCTCGGCGCCGCGACGCCGTCTGCTGCTCGGTCGCCCCAGCGGTTCTCGCAGGTGGTTTGTATCGCAGTTGTGCGGACGTGTTGGCGCGTGCGCTGTGCTGGGAGAGTTCGCTTCGGCACCCAAGTGGGGCTTTTGTCCTTCTGTGGCGCTGGCGTTGGAGCTGCCGGTCACCGTAGGTGGCGCGTGTTGTCTCCCGCCGGCAATGCCACGACAGCACGCTCCCGGGCCTCTGTCGGCAGCGGCAAGCTCAGTTGGGAGCACGGGTGGTCGCACCTAAAGCGTCTACTCGCCTAACTCCGGGCGATTGCGCCTCTCTCGAACCCGACCAAGTACTTAGGACGGCGCTGCGCGCCGCCGGGACCTGAGAGGGTTTCGAGGTGTGTTGTGCAGGGGAGCTCAGCCTCCTCCTGTTTGCAGAATAATTGAGCGGACGCTTGCGTGTTCGCGCGGGCCCCCGGGACACACTCCCGGGCGGCCGGCTGCTCAGCTCTAGTTGACGCAGCTCCCTGGTTGATCCTGCCAGTAGTCATATGCTTGTCTCAAAGATTAAGCCATGCATGTCTCAGTACAAGCCGCATTAAGGTGAAACCGCGAATGGCTCATTAAATCAGTTATGGTTCCTTAGATCGTACCCACGTTACTTGGATAACTGTGGTAATTCTAGAGCTAATACATGCAAACAGAGTCCCGACCAGAGATGGAAGGGACGCTTTTATTAGATCAAAACCAATCGGTCGGCTCGTCCGGTCCGTTTGCCTTGGTGACTCTGAATAACTTTGGGCTGATCGCACGGTCCTCGTACCGGCGACGCATCTTTCAAATGTCTGCCTTATCAACTGTCGATGGTAGGTTCTGCGCCTACCATGGTTGTAACGGGTAACGGGGAATCAGGGTTCGATTCCGGAGAGGGAGCCTGAGAAACGGCTACCACATCCAAGGAAGGCAGCAGGCGCGCAAATTACCCACTCCCGGCACGGGGAGGTAGTGACGAAAAATAACGATACGGGACTCATCCGAGGCCCCGTAATCGGAATGAGTACACTTTAAATCCTTTAACGAGTATCTATTGGAGGGCAAGTCTGGTGCCAGCAGCCGCGGTAATTCCAGCTCCAATAGCGTATATTAAAGTTGTTGCGGTTAAAAAGCTCGTAGTTGGATTTGTGTCCCACGCTGTTGGTTCACCGCCCGTCGGTGTTTAACTGGCATGTATCGTGGGACGTCCTGCCGGTGGGGCGAGCCGAAGGCGTGCGACCGCCTCGTGCGTGCTCGTGCGTCC